>NW_016107973.1:569019-594767 GCF_001604975.1 Cebus imitator | reverse complement strand
AAAAAAAAAAAAAAAAAAAAAGACACAATCAGCAAAACCTAGAATGCAAGCTCCACAGAGCAAAACACCCAGTTCCTTAATTAAATAAACTGGAAGGCCAGCGAGAGAGAGAGAAAGAGAGAGAGAGACAGAAAGAGAGAGAGAGGACAGACCCTCTTTAGAATAAAAGAGACAACATTTCAAAGTTAGATTTAATAGAAATTAAAATTAAAACTACAATGAGATGCCACCACACACCTAACAAAACAACAAAAATGAGAAAGTTAGAAAATACCAAGCGCTGGGAAGGACGTGGAACAGTGGAACTCTCCATGTTGCTGGTGAGAATACAGATTGGAAACAACCACTTTGGAAAACTGCTTGGCAGTATTTTCTGAGCTGAACATACATATTCCCTGTGACTCAGAAATGCCACGCTTAAGTACATACATACCTAAGGGAAATAAAACTAAATGTCCGTCCAAATGATATAAACAAGAATGTTCATACCACCATTATTCATAAGTCAAAAACTGAAAAATACCTAAATCCCATTAACAAATATATGTATATTGAAATATTCATATGATTTAATATTATACATCAATGAGAATGGATAGCTACAACTATAAACACCTATCAAGGTAAATTTCATGCACATTATGTTGATTAAAAGGAGCCAGACACACAAAAAAAGCACACGCTGTATGATTCCAAAAACAATTTTTCTTCAAATCTCCCAATAAAGTTTGGGGAAGAAGAGGAAAATCAACACCTCATTTCCTTTTATTTGGAGGTACTTAGTGTCTTTTTGTATTAACTGCAGGTTAACCTCAGAGAAGCATGTATCCTCTCTGCCCTTGAAATGCAATTTGCTACCAGCAGGAACTAGGCTAATGTCGCGTCTGAGGACAGGCACTGAGTGCAAGACACTAACTCTACGTGGCCTTGGGTAAGTCACTACACCTCATCTGCCTCATCCATTAGTGGGAGTCAGATCTGCACTGCTTTCCAAACAATGAAACCTAGAGCACAGAAAAATGTTATTTCCATCTAGAAAACCATCTGAGTTATGAAGAAAAAAATAGAATTTACTTTGGAAGTCCAAGGAATTATCCTAATAGCCAAGTGGTCTAGTGTATAGTATCGGTTATGGTTGTTACTTTTTATGTTTTTGTAATTATTACCTTTTTGTTTTTCTTAAATAAATGCCCTCTACTACATGGTACAATGGCTACTAAGGGATAGTTTCCATCCAAAGAGATAGGGCCTTGTCCACCATCATCCACCGTGGACTGACATAGTTCAACACATGGCTTTTTCTTCCTCCTAAGTGTACTAGTTAAGAGTGTGGATTCTTGTGACAGAATGATTGTAAACTCTAGTCCGGCACATAAAAACTGCGTGACTTTGAATGCTTTTACTGACCCTAAAGTCACTCAAATATCTCACCCTTTAAACCAGGTTGATATAGTATTTAGAAAAAAAGTTTTTAAAATAGTGATTTGTGTTTTAGTTTTTACAAAGATAAATGGTCAGAAATCAATTATTTTTAAAATTTCACTGCCAACGCATTGGGATACCTGGCTCTGTGACCCTGAGACAATGAAAAAATGGTGCCTCAGTTTCCTCTGTGTTAAGTGGGGAAAGCAATCGTTTCTACCTCCTGGGTTGTTGCTTTGAGAATTACTTGACTTAATACATGAAAACACTTAGAACAGTGGTAGGCACATGGTAACTTCATTAAATGTAAACTTGTATACTGAGATTTTTATAGTTTTAAAAGTTTAATAGTTTGTGTATATCTTTAATAAATCTTAGTAGTCTCACAACTGAATCTTAATTATTAATTGATATATTTTTAAAATTACTTTCACTATAACCATTTTTGGATATCCTAACTAACTTGAGAATATCTCAAAAGCAGGTGTAACCACTGATCTCAGAAAGGTGCACCATCATTTCTCTAAGTAGCTATACAAACGGCTGAGGGGTCATTCTTGACTGTGCCTTATCCCCATATATCACGAACAGGCACTGCAGGTCCCACCTGCCCTACCTCCAAACATTCTCCTCCAAACAGCCTCTGTAGGACGTTTCTGTTCATGTAATTACTCAAAATTGTACCAGTCCTTCCCTCCTACCTAAGATCACAGATTGGTTTTCCACGTGGGATCACACTTAAATTCCAGAGTATTACTGGTTATCAGGAAGATTGTGTACTGTTATATACATGAGGCTGATAGAAGAGTAGTGACTCACCTCAAGTGTCCCAATGATGGGACCCTGATCTTTTCACTCTTGCTTCAGTAACCTGTCTAACAAACTCCATACCACACTTGGTTCTTCACTGTCAGCTCCTGGTTCTGGGATGCACAGTCCACACCCTTATCTGAGGTTGCATTAGAAAGGAGATTAAGAAGATAAGAAAGCACATGGAATAGAGAAGAAAGTAAGAGGATGGGAAAGCACATGAAATGCAGGGGATGGGATGGTAATGCCTGGCCTGTCCCACTCAGTTAACTGAAATCTGTGTAATGACACTTTTCCTCTTCCCTAGCTCCATTCTATAATCCTCTGCCACACAGAGCAGTAACACTGAAGCTAACACACAGTGGAAATGTGGACTTATCAGTGCTTGCTGTACATATCCAAATATTGTTACATAACAAAATAATAAGTGATTCAGGCAAGAATTATAAATGGATGCCCAATCTGCAGCAAATCCCACAGTAGTAACCATGTCACCATGGCAACCCTGCTGGCCAAAGAAAGCTAGGAAAAAAACAAACAAACAACACCTTGTTTTATTCCTGATATGTACTAGGAACTGAATCGAACTGACACATTGCCCAGTAGTTAACCTCAAGTGTTCCTCAAATAAATACTCCTAGGAGCTTTAGTGATATACACATACATGCATACATATTCACATACATATAAATATACCCACATACGTACATGATCTGTTCGTCTCTCTCACAACTCGAGATTCCACAAATTCATCAAGGTGGATTTGCAGAGGATGAAGAAGAAAAACTCCAGAATTCAACAAACTCAATTCTAACCATCCATATCAAATTGAAAGTACCGTAACCATTTTCTTCTAGTAATTGATTGTTTTCTACATGGCCTATAAAATTGTCTCTGGAACATTTTTGTCTCTTTTTGAGTCAGAAGCCTTAATATTGTTTAGATGAAAATTGGTAAGAAGAAAAATCCCCTAACTGTTCTATAGATCCAATGAAAATTCTAGTGTGCGTTTTTTTCCAAAGAAATGGAGGAGGTAAAATCTCAAAAATTGGAGAACGACAAATATCTGATTTCGAGACTGGCTGTAAAGTTACAGTAATTAAAACAGTGTGCTGTTGGCATCAAGATAGACAATTAGATCAATGGAATAGAACAAACAGTCTCAAAACAGACCACGACAATGTGGAAAACTGATTTTTCACACAGGCAAAAACGCAATTTAGTGGGGAAAGGATTGCCATTTCAAGAAATGGTGCTGGGACAAGTGGATATTCATATGCACAAATATAAATTCTGATCTATATATCATGCCATATGCAAAAGTCAATGCAAAATGGATCATAGCCTAAGTGTAAAACGTAGAGCTACAGAAACATTAGAAAAAACACGAAAGAAGAAAACTCGGAGAAAATTCTTGCTATCATTGATTAGGTGAAGATTTCCTAGATGCCACAACAAAACTATAGCCCATACATGAACGAATTCATAATTTAGATCTACTTAAATTAAAAATGTCTGCTCCTCTGAAAGCACTATTCAGAGAATGAAAAGACAAAGCCACTGACAGGGAGAAAAATATTTTTAAGTCATATATCTGATAAAGGACTTGAATTCAGAATATAGAACATCTCACAAAACTTCATAGAACAAAACAGACCTTCTCCAAAACAAATATGCAAGGGATTTTTGTGGTTACTTTATCAAGAAGATCTAAAAATGTCAAATAACCACACTAAAGTATGCTCAACGTCATTAGTCATTAGAAAGTTGTAAGCTATAATGACATACCATTAGACTCCGATGAGAATGGCCAAAATTAAAAATACTGACCACACTAAGTATTGGCAAGATTGTGGAGATTAGAACTCTCATAAACTGCTGGTAAGAATAAAAAAAATGGTACAATGATTTTTGAAAATAGTTTGGCAGCCATTGGACTCTTAAGTATTTATTTTAGAAAAAAAAACATGTATCCATGTAAAGATTTATGTTCATGTCAGCTTTATTTGAAAGAACTCCCCATTGGAAATAACTCACATGTTTATCATTAAGTGAATAGATAAATTATTATTTGTCCATATAATGGAATACTATTTAGTAATAAAAAAGAAACTATTCACACAAGCAACAAATGGATAATCTAGACATAATTATGCTGAATGAAAATGTCCAAAAAAGGAACACATTCTGTATTATTCCATTTATGTAAAACTATACAAAGGAAAATTAATTGTAACAGAAGTTGATTGGCTGCCTAGGAATGGACAGGAGATGAGGGGAGGGAGTCAGAGGCTGTAGATAAATGAGTGGGGAGATTATACCAATGCACATGAGGAAGCTTTGAGGGTGATAGATATGTTTATTATTTTGACTACAGTATTAGTTTCATAGTATGTGTGTATATATATACATGTCAAAACTTACTAAAACATACTTTAAGTGTGCACATTTGAAATGTATTTGTATTTTTATGTCTTTAATGCAATTAACTTAATCATTAGTAAGAGTCCCATTAATGTGTTCTAATTATATTAACAGGTACACACTATGGCTTACCAAATTAGTTCACATTACATTAGACTGAAATCAAGATAATCATTTGCAATGCAGTGTATCTAAATATTTAGGGAAAGTTAGTACACGTGTCCTTTGAAGGACATAACTAAAATTATCATTCCTGGAAAATAATCATAATGATGTTTAAGGATATATGGTTATTTTAGGGAAGATGGCTGAGTAACATTATAATAGGGTAAGCTGTAGGGTAATTATTATTTTTGAAAATACTGAATTATTGTGCCTGACATTTTTTACTAACACTTGATAAATTCCTGGCTTCTTAAAAATTTCATTATAGGGTGGATAAAAATGGGGCAACCATAAAAGAATGCATATTACAATCTCAAATTATTAGGAAGACCTTCCTACCAACTGTGTATTTCAACATCCATTGGAGAGAGACATAGAGCCACTTACTATTATTTATACAGCCAGAAAAATGTATGTGAATTTATTGCAAATTTATGTCAAACATCAGGTTCTTTCCTCAAGCAGGTGAATTAATTGCTTTCAAATAATGTATCTATAAGATGGGCACAAAGGGCTACTACAACGCATGTAGCTGCTGATGGAATAAAATTTCACTTGCTAAACCTTTACTCCAATGATAAGATTCAAGTAGCTGCTTTTCTTTTAGAGTATTTTAATATTTTCTAATCTGATATCTTATTGTTGGAATGTTAGGTTACTTCTCATTTTTCTCTATTATATTTCTGTATAAATGGCATAGTTCATATTTATGCCACAGAATATGTCTTGAAATAATTCTACAGTTTGAAAACCAACTTTGATGACTATATGTGTTTATGCTGCATCTTATTTAAGCAAAAAATGTGGGGCCATGAGAACTTCATACACTGCTGTGAGAGGACGAATTGGTACAACTAGTTGGTAGAGACCTTTGGTAATATTTATGAGATAAGTAAGTGGGGACCTCATTAGTTGCTGTATGCTTAGTGGCAGACTGCAGAGAGTCTCAGGCACATGTGTCCTAGGAAACCTGTGCAAGATGGTTATAGCAGCATGGTTCATCATGTCAAAACAGCCCCAGAGTCACCTTATTAGAGAAATCTCAGAAACACTATTTTCAGAGGAAAAAGGTACAAAGGGGCACTTACTCTAAGATAGCACAAACACCTACAGCCAAAAATGTGCAATTACATATTTTGCATAGTTATCTCACAACAAGGCTGCGGGGAAGGCATCATTATTTCCAGTCTGCAGATGACCAGTTCAGATCCACTGATGGCAAATCAATTTTGCAGAGGCATCTAGTAATGATCAGGAGTAGGGATGCAACTCTTACTCTCCTCAAAGGACAACAGGACACCACACGGTCTCCTTTTATAGATAATGACCATCTAGGACTTAAACACTTGTAGTTTTTTATGGTGATAGGATTGTGTCCTTATGGGTTCTCACTCAACAATCTCTCTCTCTCTCTCTCTCGATGGAGTCTCACTTTGTCACCCAGACTGGAGTGCAATGGTGCAAGCTCGTTTCACTGCAACATCTGCCTCCCACGTTCAAATGATTCTCCTGCCTCAGCTTCCCACATAGCTGGGACTACAGGCACGTGCCATCACACCTGGCTAATTTTTTTTATTTTTCATAGAGAGGAAGTTTCACTATGTTGGCCAGGCTGGTCTTGAACTCCTGACCTCGTGATCCACCCGCCTTGGCTTCCCAAAGTGTTGGGATTACAGGCATGAGCCACTGGACCCGGCCCAACCTCTCTCACTTTGAAGAAGCTGATACTGCAGATGAAATCCCAGTGCAAGGTCTTATAGGTGGTAAAGGGTCTGGTATGAGGGTCAAGGGCTTGTGACTCCTGCTTATTCTTCATCTGCACTCTTCTCTTCATTTGAGACTCAGTGGGAAACTGCTTTTCCAATATCAGTGTAGAAGATCAAGTGAAGGGGCAGAAAATGATAGGGGATTGGTTTGTTGATCTTCTTACCTCACCTCAATACCTCAGTAAACCATCCTGCAACATAGAAATGGCCCCAAAGGTTCATGTATAATGTAAGTGTGAGCACATCCCCCATCTTCCTGCTCCACTGCCAGGTGGTCTCTGTGGCAGTTATGCTGCTTGGTTTAGATAACAGTCATCACTTCTCTGGGAGGGTGGAAAAAGGGAGACCTTGATGACCATTCACTGAAGCTCTGCTAGGTGCTATCTACTCTGTATGGGATTTCTCATTTACCCCACAGAAAACTTGTCTAAGGAAGGAATTGTGAGTTGCCTTTTACAGATGACTGAGTGTAGGCTTACAAAAACTGAAAAAGGATTCCAGTGTCACACATGAAGTAAGGGATAGGAATGGGATTCCAGCTCTTTCCCTTATCACAATATACCATGTCATCTCTCTAGATGCAATATCACCCATAAGGGGCTAAAAATTGCTTTAGGGTAGAGGAGTGGGGAGCAGACATTGCAATGGTTTGTGGCTCTCCAAAGGTCCACAATACATAAACAAATATACACTATATTTGTGGTATTAACATTTCAAATTTGGAGCAGAAGGGAGTTGATAAGGAAATATGCCTAAAAAATTTATTCAGAGGGGCAATTATGGAAGAAGATAGAGAAACATTCCATATACTTCTTCTGCAGATGACGTTCCACCAAGGCTTAGGGACTGGTATTTTACACACTCCTGTAGATACTTACTCAGCAACCCCTCTTGTTGGTGGTGATAATGATGATGATAGAAATGAAATCCTGCCCTTTGGTCCAAGAGACCTGAGCATGGGCACCATGCGAATTGACTGGATGTTAAGGTGGCAGACAGGTGCTCAGTTAGAACAATAGGTGTTTCCTCTGGGACAGATGATCTCAGAAGATAGGACTCAGTCAGGAGGGAGATTCAGGTTAATTTTATTTTATAAATATAAATGTCTTTATTACTTGAAATGCTGTAAACAGGGACATTTTTTAAAATAAAAAATTGAAAACACAAAATACTTTTAAACATATAAAGAAATAATGTATTCATGATTTTATTGTTTTGGGAATATATTCAAAGAACACCAATTAGGAGAGAAAAGAAACTGATTACAATTTATAACAATGGATCTGTATGTGTAAGCGCATATTAGTGTGAGTTTCTGTGGCTGAAATTTGATAATATCTGTGTGCTTCTGTGTTTCTATCACCCTAAGTAGTCATGGGCTCTGGAACATGCTATTTGGGTTCAAATCCATGATATGTCACTTTCTAAGTGTTTATGTTTAGGCAAAGTACTTTACCTCCAAACTCTTCATTTTCTTCATCTGTAAAATTAGAATGAAAAATGTTACGCTGTAGTTTTGAGAATAAATATGGTTACTTGGTGCCACAATGTTAGCTTATTTTAATACTTGCATATTTTACTGTCTGTAAATAAATAAATTTTGCATATTTATTTTGTATTCTTGCAAACAATGAAACTATGATATAGATGGTTGTATATTGATGTTGAATGATATTCAATATGTGTTGCTCATGAAGCAAGGCAGGTTATAAAATTTTAATTAAGATATAATTTTATTTTAAGACAGAAATATCATGACTCTACTTGCAGAAGAAGAGCAACAGAAATGGTAAATATCTGGGCAAATATAATAGACTATTCTCCTTTTGTCCTTTAAAATAAGTCTGTTGAAAGCAAAAGTATAACATTGTCTGATAGGGTTTTCAGTGAATGTAGACATAGTACATGAGACATTTATAAATTTTTATGGTATAAGCGGGAGGGTATAGGGGCTTGTAAGATGATGAGATTTCAAAAATCAATTAAAATGGTAAAATTTTGATTCTAAAATTCTAAAAGACTGTGAAAAGTTAAGACAGTACTTTGTATTAAACAGAGTGACCACGAAAAGTGTTAAACAAAGAAATAGTGTCAAAATCACCACAGAAAAACTAAAATGGACTATAAAAGTGTAGAAATAAACCAAAGGAAGGAGGGAAAGAGGAAATAGAGAAAAAGTAAAAATGGAGGAAATAAAGAGAAAATAAATAATTAAATGATAGACATAAATCCAAATATTTGAAAAATTACATTAAATGTAAAACGCATTTTGGTATAATAAAAATAAATACTGTATTTAGTCTTTGTCCCCAGTTCTTGGCACAGAGCTCCTAAAATCTTCAAAAGGTTTCATACACTAATGAGATGGCTCTTGCAGGGTGAGGGTATAGATACCTTCGGGATGCAGGCTGGTTGTCAGAAAAACCAACCAGGTAATTAAAGTTTTAGAACTTTCAGCCCCACTCACTTGACATGCAGAAGGTAGAGAAATTAAGTGCAAGTCGCCAATGGCCAGTGATTTAAATCAGTCATATCTATGTAATGAAGTCTCCATAAAACCCCTGAACAATGGCGTTTGGGGAACTTCCACACTGGCAAACACATTGACCTGCTGGGAAGATGGTGCCCCCCAGAGAGGACATGGAAGCTCCACATCCATCCTCCCCACCCTGCATGGCCCTATGCATTTTTTCCATTTAGCTGTTCCTGAATAGCCTTTATGATATACCAGTAATAGCAAGTAAAACATTTTCCTGAGTTCAAAGAGTTCTTTTAGAGAATTATCAAACCTATGGTGTGGAAACCTTAGAAACCCTTGAATTTGTAGATAGTTGGGCAGAAGGGTGAGTTGCCTGGGGAAACTACTTGTTTGTGGCTGACATCTGAACTCGGACAGTCTTACAGGACTGAGCCTTTTAACTTGAAAGATCTGAAGCTAATTTAGGTGGATAGCATCAGAATTGAACTTTATTGTTGGGCACTGAGCTACTGTTGAAAAATTTAGAACTGGCTGTTGGTGTGGAAACATGACACACACTCGATGTGAGAAAACACCACACAGGTCTAAATACACCAGTAACGTGACAGAAATTATCTTGTTGTTGCATCAATTGTAGAGGGAGAAATGTTGAAGTCTCCTAATAATATCATGAATTTGTCTATTTTTTCCTTTCCTTGCTACCAGTTTTTGCTTTGCATATTTTGTAACTCTGCTCTTTGCTGTATATACATTTCGGATTGCTATATCTTCTTGGTGGATTGATACTTCTATTTTATAATATACCTCTCTGTATCTAGTAATTGTCTTTGCTCTGAAGGGTACTTTATCTGAAATCAATGTAACCACACTCTTGCTTTCCTTCATTTTCATAATGCACCTTTTTCATCCTGCCATAGTCTGAATGTGTCCCCCAAAACTTATATGTTGAAACTTAATTGCCAGTGTGAGCCTATTAAGAGGTAGGGCCTCTAGGAGGTGGTTAAGTCATGAGGGCTCTCCCCTAATGAATGGGTTTAGCAACCTTATAAGAGGGCTAGAGGGAATTAGATTTGCCTTTTTGCCCTTCCACCTTCTACCATGTAGCATACAGCTTTTCCCCCTTTAATTGTGTGAGAATATAGCAAGATGGCCCTCACCAGGCAATAAATGCCAGTGCCTTGATCTTGGACTTCCCAGCCTCCAGAAGTGTGAGAAACAAATTTGTATTCTTTATAAATTACTCAGTCTTAGGTATATTTTTAATAGCAGCACAAACAGACTAGCAAACATCCCTTTGCCTTCAACCTACGTCTATAATTTCATTTGAAGAGAGGTTCTTATAGCAGCATCTACATGATAGATAATAAAAAGATATTTAGATGATTTTATTTGCATTCTTTACATAATTAATGAGTCAGAACATGTTTTTTCATGATTATTGGCCATTTACATTTCTCTTTTTTTGAGACAGGGTCTTTCTCTGTCTCCTAGGCTGGAGTGCAGTGGCACGATCATGGCTCACTGCAGCCTCGACCTCCTGGGCTCAAGCTCCCCTCCTGTCTCAACCTCCTGAGCAGCTGGGATTACAGGTGTGAGCCACTGCACTGGGCCTCTTTTTATTCTGTAAGTCAGATAACCTTGTTGGATCTCAGTTTTCTACTTTATAACAAGGGAGTGTGTTTGGATCAGTACTTTAGAAAGTAGAGTCCCCAGACAACTGATATTATGAGGAACATGCATTCTCTAATAAAGGGACAGGTGTCATGCTGAGGATGAATATTTGAAGGGACAGTTTCCAAATACATACAGATCAGAGATGGACAGACTATTTAATAGATATCGACAAATCAACCTGGGAAGAGGTTGTACTAAGTGACACCCCCACCAGCAATATGAGACAGGTATGTCTCTGCATGCACACCTCGCTGGAATACTCAATAGTTTGTTTCTTTTTTTATACTTTGATAACATGACAGGTGGAAATTCTCTCACTATAATCATATTTAAGTGAATATTAAGGTAATTTTTAAAGAATTACCTAGTAAACAAATACTCTGTTAATCATGTTAATCATCATTATCACTATTTTTCAATGCAAAAGGGTCCAGTTACATATGCAGCCTAACAGACACAATAAGCAACAAGCACATGAGGCTGCAGGTTCTCCTAGGGCTACTGCTGACATGCGAGTCCATGACAGGGTTCAAGGCCTTCCCTCTATGATTGGATGCTAGCATTATGAGTTTCTTCACTCCTCTGTGGCCTTTCTCGCATGACTCTACTTGTGGAGTCTAAATGGCGCTACCTCTCTGGGTATCAGTATGGCAATACTCATCAACAGGCTACATAATTGCACACACTTTGCACCAATTATTTTTTAGAAGGTTATCTTCAGGATATAGTGAAGGATATTGATAAGGATTTGGTTATAAGGATTGCAGTCTTTTTTTTTTTTTTTTTTTTTTTGAGACAGAGTCTCTCTATCACCCAGGCTGGAGTGCAGTGGCACAATCTTAGCTCACTACAACCCCCTTCCTCCCAGGTTCAAGCGATTCTCCTGCCTCAGCCTCCTGAGTAGCTGAGACTACAGGTGCGTGCCACCACGTTCAGCTAATTTTTTGTATTTTTAGTAGAGACGGTGTTTCACCATGTTAGCCAGGATGGTCTGGATCTCTTGACCTCATGATCCGCACGCCCCAGCCTCCCAAAGTGCTGGGATTACAGGCATGAGCCACTGCGCCTGGCCCAGGATTGCCATCTTAATAATTCTGTACCTTCCCTTCTGGACCAGTATTTAGGAAGGGAGACCAATGGGAAGCAAAGACATGCAGGGGCAGAAGGAAACAGAGGGATATGTGGTTGTCAGAACACACACACACACACACACACACACACACACACAGAGAGAGAGAGAGAGAGAGAGAGAGAGAGAGAGAGAGACCCCCAACCAGATTGTGTCATCACAATACTAGAATTCTTCCAAGCCAGTGAGCTGGGTTCAAAGTGGGCACATTCCACTCACTAGTGCAAACAGCCACATGACCACAGCCCTAAACTGCACTCTTTAGCAGTGTACAGACTCTGAAAAGATACCATTCACAGACTGTAGATAATAGAGAATATCAGAACACTCTAAATAACATGGGCTTGTGAAAACTGATTATGTCACATCCATAGGATGGAAGTTTGGAAGGCAACAAAAACAAATTTTGATGAAAACAGTGATGAGAGATGATATGTTGCCTAACAGATTAATAACAAGTCCCATTACTTCAAATGTGCTGAGAAACAGGTATTTTCATGCTGCTAAGTTAAAATATATACTAGTAATATGGGTTTTTTTGAGACAGGGTTTTGCTCTGTTGCCCAGGCTGGATTTCAGTGGCATGATCACAGCTCACCATAGCCTCAACCTCCAAAGCTCAAGCAATCTTCCTACCTCAGCCTCTTGAGTAGCTAGGACTACAGGCACAGGCCACCACGCCTGGCTAATTTTTTAATATTTTGTAGAGATGGGGTCTCACTATGTCACCCAGGCTGGTCTCCCACTCCTGGGCTCAAATGATCCTCCCACGTTAGCCTCTCAAAGTGTTGGAATTATGGGCATGAACCACTGTGCCTGGCCAGTAATAGCATTTTGAATTCACTATGTTTATATAAAATTTTATCATTTACCAGGGTTTTGAAAGGACACTTTCAAGACTTTATTATAAAGAAATGCTTACTAAGATATTTTCAGGTATATGAATAAGAACATTAAATATGTTATTGTTTGTAATAGAATATGTGGTAAAAGGACTATATTTCCATTGCTAGGGTACTGGAAAATAAATTTTGAGAGTTTTTTACAATGAAACACTTGGTCCTTGTAAAAAAAATTAGTGAAATTTTGTTTCAAAGTAATTTAAAGTGCTAGCATAGAAATGTATTTACATGGAAATATATTAAGTGTGAAAACATGCAATGGTCACAAATAGCCTGGATCCATTTTTGTTTGTATGAGTCTCTACCAATTTATCCAGAGATCTAAAAGCATAAAAATAAAAATTACCCTTTTGTTCAACCTACAAAACATAGAAAGAGGCTTCACTTTTTGTCTGGATACCCAGGGTATGTCTACTTTCTTCCCAGACTTCCAGAAAGCTGTCTGGCTTCTTGTTCATGGATGTTCAAGCTGCAGTTCAGGCTTCTGTCACGAGGGGGCAAAACTGTACCAGTATATATCACTATTCTCAAACTTACTCAAGTGTCTGTAAGGAGCAAAAATTACAATACCTCCTTTGCAACCCAGCTTATGAATCTCGGTATAGAATATTCTAATACTCCCCGAAAAAAAATGGATAGGTATAAAATAAAGGTGTAAAACCATATAATGAAACGCCAGGTAGTAGCAGTGCACCTTGGTTGTGGCTGGTGGGCAGGCACAGAGCAGCAGAGGGCAGGCAGGAGGCGTCTGAGAGAGGATCCGGAATCATTGAGGGGTCTGGGCAGCTGTGTCCACAGTGTCCTGGGGAGGGGATGATTGAGAGGAGATGGGGGAAGTTCTGAGAAACTTGTATAGGGGTGGGGTAAGGGACAGTGAATGTCCTGCTTTCTGGGAGGGAAGGCCTGCCTTACAGTGTGGACATCTCAACCTACACTCAGGAGGGAAGAGATAAATCAGTGAATGTGTTGTAGATTTGAAGTCAACAGCTATTGGAGCTGCTTTAATATACACATAAATTTTCCAAACAGAATTTTTATTATAGTAAAGAAAACATTCCAAATCATTTCTGACTCTACACAAACCGTATTGTTTCCTTCCTTCCTTCCTTCCTTCCTTCCTTCCTTCCTTCCTTCCTTCCTTCCTCCCTCCCTTCTCTCTCTCTCTTTCTCTCTTTCTCTCTTTCTCTCTTTCTCTCTCTCTTTCTTTCTTTCTTTCGACAGAGTCTGGCTTTGCTGCCAGGTTGGAGTGCAGTGGAGTGATCTAGGCTCAATGCAACCTCTGCCTCCCAGGTTCAAGTGATTCTTCTGCCTCAGCCTCCCAAGTAGCTGGGACTACAGGCGCTCACCACCACACCCAGCTAATTTTTGTATTTTTAGTAGAGATGGGGTTTCATCATGTTGGTCAGGATGGTCTCGATCACTTGACCTCGTGGTCTGCCCACCTTGGCCTCCCAAAGTGCTGGGATTACAGGCATGAGCAACTGCACCCGGCCCATCTCTATCTTTTTTAAAAAAAAAAAAAAAAAAAAGGTGGAGATGAATGTAGTCCGGTGGTCACAGCCAGGATTGCAACTCTGACAGTCTCAGTCTAAAGAGTAGGGAGAAATGGAGTTGGGGATCTTTTAAAAAATTATTTATTTATTTATTCATTATATATGAGGCGTTGATATGTTGCCTAGGCTGTTCTAGAACTCCTAAGCTCAAGCTATCTTCCTACCTTGGCCTCCCAAAGTGTTGAGATTACAAATATGAGGCACTGTGCCCAGCCAGAGTTGGCGATCTTGATTTGATGGTATCAGGCCAGTTTTCTGGAATTTTTAACTGATTAGCAGCAATCTCTCTGTATTCATAATTTTCTAAGACATCTGAACCTGAGATTGGAATCCAACTCCAGTCTGAACTAAAGATAAAGCAACACCTCTGAGGGGCAATCCAGCCATAGGAGACATAGAAACACACACACACACACACACACACACACACACACACACACACACGAAATTCAAGTTTTTATCTATTTCATTTTCCTACGAAATTAAACAGAATGAATGCTTTTCCAAAGTAATGAATATATGTACACATATATACACATTACCATTTTCATCACCAAGAAGGGTTGTTGAATGAGGACCCATGAAGCCACAATGACAGGTGACAGGGGAGTGGAATCTGACCATTTCTCAAGACTTGGGCTCCCATCTCTTAAAAGGGAGGGTCAGTGTCTTGTAAAAAGGGCGAGGCATAGGACCTCATTCCAATCCTGTCAGTTATGTGGAGAGGTGACTTAAGCTCTGTAAGCTTTGATTTGGCCATCTGTGAAATGGAACTGACCGTATCATCCTTACACAGCTGTCCTGAGAGTCAAATGAGAAAACTTTTCCAGACTCTATGGCATAGAATGGGACTTCAGTGGTGAATTAAATGTTGAGAACATCAGTAGGGACTGGCTAAGGAGGCATTCTGAAAAATTATTTCTCATTGTTTTCACTTATGAGTATATAGACATGTAGATAAAGGAAGCAAATATCTTTCTGATATGACTTGATTTCAAAATTTTGGAGACAGAAGGTTTTCAATATGCTTGTGTGTTTCATAATCTCATAACTGTTCAATATCATGCTTTGGAGTGGACCAAATCCAGTTACTATGCTGGAAAAACAGGTATGTCTGTAAACTCACTTGGTTATCTCATGAACACATAGTACCAAGGACGCACTGTGTGTTGTTTGCCTAAAGGTTGCTCCTGGACTGCTCAGAATGTTAATATATTTAGGAGAATGCTAGAGCCATTCTATAGTCATCAGTGCAGGATCCTGTTGTGATGTTGCTGGATAATGCATATCCAGCAACATCACAACAGGATTTCAGCCATCTGTTGCTTCCCTGAGAGACAAAAATCCAAGAATGAATAGCATTTCTTCAACATACAATTAACTATTCTTACATTCACCAATTCACTAAATATGTATTGGGCTCAAAATGCATACTATTCCACTGGAGGCATCTCATTAGCTCGCTCTTAAGTAAATATAAAAGAGTAAGAAGGGAAATTAATATGTGGGCAAATTCAACGTTTAAATCTGATGTGATATGGCTTCTGCACATTAACTTTTAAATTTGCTAAATTTTCAAGGAATTAAAGATTTTTAAAAATTCTTCCTGGGCCATCTCTCATTTTATGCACCCATAGATGTTTTTTTCGGTTTCTATTTTTCTGTCTCTCTCTTCCCCTTCAAAGACAAAATTTCAAAAAGAATTTTCTACATTCCCTGTTCATATTCTTCACTTCCCACTGACTCCTTATCCCACTGTCGTATAGGTTGTTCCTTCAGAATTACAATGAATGTGATCTCACCAAGGTCTCAATCCACCTTTTTGTCATTAGGACTAGCTCTGAAAGTCTACCTCTAGACAAAGAACCAGAAAAGGAGACATATGGCAAGAAAGCAAGCTTTTATACTCTAACTGCCCTATTTTAGCAAAGGACCATGGAATAAAACATAGCTCCACCCCCACAATGCCAGCAGACTGAGTGGGGAACATTGATTTTATACTCATCGGATTGTAACCAGGCACCCATCTCCACCCTTTGGGGTGATACCAGAAAAGACTATGTGGAGAACAAGTACTTTCATCCTCATCTGGTAGAAATTAATAACCCCCAGTGTTGTCAGTGGACACCATGCAGGGAACTTGACTTGCACCCATACCCAATGATAATGAGATGCCTCTTCTCTTCTTTTCTAGGCTGGAGTTATCAGAAGTTAAGTGGGAAGGTGAAACTTTTATAACCATCCATTAATAAGGGGCTTTCTTATCTTCACAGGGTCAGTGGAAGCTACCTGGAGAACAGTTACAATGTGTCTTCCCCACCCTGCCAGGGTGATGTCAGTGGAGGCCTGGCAGGGAGTGAAATTTCACCTCCCCAAGCAGTAACAAGAAGCCACTTTCCTTCCACTCTCACACCTCACCCCTACACAATGTTAGGGGGGAATGCTGAGTGGGTAACCTAGACTTTTACCTCCAGTAATAAGCTCTCCCCATTCCCCTCCACACACACCATGTTGTCAGTGGAGGCTACATGGGGAATAGCAAGGAGGCGTGCTACCCTTCCCAGCCAGAGTAATGTAGATGGAGCCCTAGTAAGACGCCTGAAATCCATCTCTCCCAAGCAGTAATAAGGAACCACTTCCCTCCCACCCTCCAGCTCCTGTGTCAGAGAGGTTTGAGTAGTGAATCTGGGGTTTCATTTAAATACGATCTAGAGTTTCGTAACATGACAGCCAAAATGTCTAGGATATAATTTAAAAATCCCTCTTCTATCTGAGAATCTGGAAAATCTAAAATTGAGAAAAAATACAATCAATGGATACCAACACCAAGATGACACAGATGTTAGAATTATCCTATGTGGATTTTAAAAGCAGTAATCACGAAAATGCTTCAATGAGCAAATAAGATGTTCCAAACCAATTGAATGCTTGAAACCAATGAAAATACTGAAAGTCTTAACAAATAAATAGAAGATATATAGGAGTACCAAATGGAACTTTAGAACCAGAACATACAATAACTGAAATAAAACTTAGTGGGCTGGGTGTGCTTGGCATGCACCTGTAATCCTAGCTATTCAGGAGGCTAAGGCAAGAGATTCATTTGAGCCAAGGAGTTCAAGACCATACTGGGCAACATAGAGACCCCATCTCTAAAATAAAATAAACACTCAATGGATTAATGCAACACCATAATGGAGAAAAAGAGAAAAGAATCAGGGAACTTGAATATAGAACAACAGAAATTAACCAATCTGAACAGAAAAGATACACTAAAAATATAGAACAAAGCCACAAGAACCTGTGGGACTATGACAAAAGATATGTTTGTGGCATTTTTGTGTTGGAAGGAGAAGAGAAAGAGTGCATGAGCAAAAAAGTATTTGAGGAAATAATGGCAAAAGACCTTCAAATTTAGCAAAAGACATAAACTGAGAGGTACAAAAGCTGAGCATACCCCAAAAATGATTATCCCAAAGAAATCCATGAAAAAACACATCATTATCAAACTTTAGAAAACTAAACACAAAGAAAAAACTCTTAGAATCAGGAAGAGAGAAATAATGCACTGCCGATAATTGAAAAATACAGCACATTTCTCATCAGAAACCATGGAGAACAGAAAGGAGTGGCGCATCATTTTTCAAGTGCTTAAAGAAAAGAACGGTTAACCTCAAATCATAATTTCAAGTAAATTATCCTTATTCAAGTAAATTATCCTTCAGAAATTGAGGATATACAGATATTCTCAAATGAAGGAAAAACAATTTTTAACCAGCAGACATACCCTAAAAAAATGGCTTTAGCCAGAAAGGAATTGATAAAAGAAGTGTTCTTGGAACATAAGAGCAAAAAGATGGGTAAATACAATAGCTTTTCCTTCTCTTGATATTTCTAAATTCTGTTTGATGGTTAAGTAAAAAGTATAACACCATCTGATTGGTTCTCAATATATGTAGAAGAAATATTGAAGACTATACTACCATAAGTGGCTGATGACAAAGAGACTTTATTGGCCTTGGCATTGGAAAGAGCTGGACATACACACACTTGCCACTGTTCAGCATACCTGTTACCCAAGAATACTTGAAATAATGAATGAATGAGAAGTATACTGTGATGGGGCACACATTTTCCCCATATTCTGAATAAACAGGATCTGAACGTCACTCCCTTGGACACTTGATTACTTTGGCCTCAAAGATCTTTCCTCTTCCCTTAAAAAATGTCTCTATTGGAAAGTAACACTTTCCAGATGTTCCAAACTGTGCTAATACCACCAATCAAATATTGCCAGATCCACTTGCTGGGTGGGAAGTGGATTCTGTTCTTTAAATGCTTCTTTCCCCAAGTCAAAGGACTCAGGGCAGCCCAGGAATTATCTCCTGCATCTTCATTACTCCCTACCTTGAGAAAGCTGACAAAGACATGAATCTAGAGAGAAATGAAAGGGGGATGTGGGCCCACATGGTAAATCACTGAAGGCATCCCAAAAAGATACAGAGTGAAAGGGCCAATTTTGTGTGTGGGAATGTGCAGATAACATGGCTGAAACCCAGTAACAAACCATCATATCCCAGGGGAAATCCCATGCAGAGAAGCTAGAGAATACAGTTGAAAAGGTCATGCAGTGTGTGGACAACAGAAAAGTGCACATTTAAGTAAAGTATAGTGAACCCATATGTTTGTTTACAACAGTACAGAGTTGCCCAACCATAAAGGGCTGTTTGGTCAATATATACAGTTCTTTTAGGGTGGGATTATACATTTAAATCTATAGAAATTACTGCAAAAATGCAATATGTAAAAGATAGTAGAGGTGAGTGTTAACTTGTGCCCAATCTTGTCAGAAACTTGTTGAGTGGTGATACAACTCATTGTGAAGCAGGAGTGGCGAGGAACAAACCTCCTGAACACCGAACTGAGGAAGGAAGTGGCTTTTTATTTGGCCAGGAGCTATGGGGGCCTACAGCTTCATTCATCAAGCTCCCAAGCTGCAGCTTCTCTCCCCTTTTATAGGCTTATAACGCTAAAGGGGAAACTGAGGTGGGACTATGTCATTGTGCATTTGCTGTACGTCTGACCTTACAATTTTTTGGCTTCATTGATTTGCTAATTCATATGTAGCGTGAGTGGGGACCAGCAGGGGAGGGGACTTACAGAGACAAGACAAAAACAACAAGCTGTTTGTTGGCAGAGGTGTTTCCAGGAGGGAGCTTGGCCCGTGGAGACATGAGGGCATGAACCAGTGCTGGGCTCCAGCTGGCAGGGATAACATTCATTTGCAGCTCTTTCAAGGTTAACGGATAGCAGAGGCGCTGGGAACTAAAAAGGGAGTTAGCTTCCCAGCTCTTTGGTATTTTATTTAATTTTTTTTTTCTTCTTCACCCTCCTTCCCATCTGGAAGCAGGGAGGGGAAGAGGTGAAATTGAAGGAGGCGAGAGGGTCTCCCCTCTCACCCCTCCTTTGAGAATCTCACTCAGCTTTTTTTTTTTTTTAGTGAGAATTCTCACTCTTACCTTCAACCTCATTGTCGGGGTTTTCTGGTGAGACGGATTGATAGTGGTTCATGTAATGGGCCTGCACTGACGTTTTTTTCTTGGACCACAGCAGTAATAAATCCTTTTATCACTTGAAGGAGCAAGGACATTAAGCAGGGGAGCAATATGCATGCCCCTATTATCAGTAACACACTTACAATAATGGTCTTGAGCCCTCCTATAGCAGGAAACCAATTCCCAAACATTGATTCAGGGTCAAACCCATGCCAGATCTGTGTGGGCACATGTACCAGTTTTGTCATGTCCCTTACAATATTTTCAACTACCTGTCCCTGGTCATCTATTTGCAGGCAACAGTTGCTTAAGATGATGAATTTTCCTCATATCCCTCTTCCAGCAGCCGATAGGTAATCTAAAGCCAGTTTATTCTGGGGATGACTTTCTTCATCTTGGTCTCCTGCCATGCCAGGTCAGTTAGAGCCTGGCCAGTTTTATTGGTCAGGATTTCTAGGACAGTTTGCAATCGAATAATTTGATTAAGCATGCGGATTGGGGTACGATAGCCCCATGAGCCATCCTCTGCCCATGTGGCTGGTCCATAGTATTGTATTATTCTCTCAGGGGCCCATTCATCATCTTTCCAATCACCTATGACTAGGCTTTGCTTGTCTCATGTAGAATAGGCAGGAAAACCTAAAAAATCCCCAGTTTTTATGGGTAATAGAAAGAGGGCTTGATGGTGCCAAGGACACAACTGCCCATCCACTTGTCTGGCAGTTTGGTGTAGGCCCTGTGCCCACATATCCAGTACAAGCCAGGAGCGCTACCCAGTCCCGGTGGAGTTGTGGGTGGGTCCAGGTGACCTGTAAGGTAGGAAACTGTTGGAAGGGGTTGGTCTCGGTTCTATTTAAACTTTACCAAGTGACGGTTTTCTGGTTCCATTATGTAGGTTTTGTCCCAAACAGTCCAGCTTTCCCACAAGGACTGCCATACCCCTTCCTATTCTGGCCAGACAATATTGTCTAAAGATGGAGGTTTTTAAGATCCATAAGCTGTTACTCAGGCCCTTTTCCACATAGGTTGCATTAGGGACAGGGTCAGCAGGCACAAGCTCGCATGCTTCCCATGGCCACTGGTCCCCCATGGTAGTTCCTTCACACACATAACAAGAATGCACTTTAAAAGTCTTGATCACATTCTCAACTAAATGAAAAAACAAGTTTCTTTCTTTCTGGGGGCGTTCTGGAACTGGTTTATTCAATATATCATAAAAAGTTTGAAACACTGGGTGGGGTGATCATCTTTGGATATCTCCCCAAATTAGAATGTTTACCATGGGGTCCAGTCCTTTTCCATCAATTCCCATTATTAAATGCTGAAGCATGAGGACTGTCTCTGTGGGACAGGTACTCCTTCTCTTTGGACTATGGACTTGTATCTTTGCTCCCCAGGTAGATGTAAATCCCTCATCCGAGGATTGTTCCCAGTGCATACTGGCTTCACTTCCCAGGTGTGTGGTGCTGTAGGTTTCACATGACTGTGATGGATCCACACAGGAACTCCCTCGACCTTCAGGGCGGTTGGAGTTGTCAAAATGACAGTTTGGGGTCCTTTCCACCTCAGTCGTAGGGGGCCTACATTCCAGTCCTTGATCCAAACTTGGTTACCTGGTAAGAAAGGGTGAACTGGGGAGAATAAGCTGACAGGGCACCTTTCATTAACCCATTCAGACACCTTCTCTGCCACCTTTCCTGAAGCCTGTAATTGCCGACATAATTCAGTTTCCCCTAATTCCCGGGAGTCCACTTTGGGAGCTCAGTGAATGAGGCTGTAGCCCCCCCGCAGCTCCCAGCCAAATAAAAAGCCACTTCCTTCCTCAATTTGGTGTTCAACAGGTTTGTTCTCCACTGCTCTGCTTCAATTGAGCTGGTGAAAAGAGCTGAGGCAATAGAGAAAGAGAAGAGCCTTGTGAAAAATCTCAGGGAGAATGCAGAGAGAAAACAATTGAAAACATAGAGAGTGTGACCTCGTGGAGAGAGTGTTCTGGTTAAGAATGTGACTCTAGGAGAAAGGCAGAAACTCACTGGCAGATAGGGGTTCCTGGGACCTGGGGTCAGTGAGAAATTAAAGTGGGTGTATAATTTACAGACAGCGTCGGTGCTCAGTTAGTGGTAAATCCTTCCACTTGATGTACACTTCCCACTTTAATGAAGGTTTAGGGTGCTGACATCAATCATTTTATTATTGTCAGTGCTCCTGTTTCTTCCCTGCCACTATGGACCAGTGAGAGGCATACAGGGCACTTCCTTTATCACCATATTTGTGCAATTTCAGGGTATAAAGGTAACCTGCAGCATCCCATTGAAACAAATGTGTCCTTCACCAATTGGTCCCAAACCTGGATGGCCTCAGAGCTAGAGTTTCTTGTCAGTTATCTCAGAGCCCTCTCTGCTCCCCTGGTCCAGTCAGTCAGGCTGGACCCCCCATCTTCCTTTCTTCATCTACTCCCAACAAGTCCTGTCCACTGCACCAGGCCTAGCCCCTCTTTGAGGAGTCTTTGATGATTCCAGTGAGGCCCCTCTGTTCTTGTATAATAAGGTGGTTCTACCGAGGTCACAATAACTTCCACAAGGATCCACAACCTCTTCATCCCCTGGGCCACTGGAGGTGTGAAGAGTGATGGATGCTTAGTGAACAACTGTGTGACAGTTTAGGTCAAAGCAAGAGAAGAAACTCAAGCTGGATAGTTCAAGGACTGGGTCCCAGGAATAGTTCTTAACTCTTCCTCCAGTGTCCATCCCTGCACACTCACCTCTTTCTGAAGCTCCAGTAAGGCCCCAGAGCCCCAGGTCATGTACACACCTGATGTGAACACAGAGGCCCCCAACAGAGTGCAGGAAAAGCGCAATTATTCAGTGGAAAAGGAGTGAAGACCTTCTCTACCCCAACTCCTTTGCAGTCCATAGACCAGAGATAGCGCTGAATTTCCTACATAATATAGCTGAGTGTGGCTCCCTTCTTATATTCGCAAATACACATCAAACTGTAATGATGCTACTGAGGCTAAGAGACATAATTCCAGCTAAATACAGCTGGAATGGTGTTACAGACTGAAGGATATTAACATACACAAAACTATTGTATGGGAGTGTTTTATATTAAATCTCATTTAACTCCATTCAAGAACAATTCTTTTTTTTGAGATGGAGTCTCGCACTGTCACCCAGGCTGAAGTGCAGTGGTGTGATCTCTCAGCTCACTGCAACCTCTGCCTCCCAGGTTCAAGTGATTCTCCTGCCTCAGCCTCCCAAGTAGCTGGGATTACAGGTGCCCAGCACCATGCCTGGCTAAGGACCAATTATTATCCCCATTACTCAGATAAGGAAACCGAAGCTAAAAGCTAAGTAACACAACCCAGGAAAACAGCCTTTTAAATTATTGTTCCAGAACTCAAAACTTAATATTACAGAAAAGATTAAGCTTTTCCACCCTTTGTCCTGTGAGCTAATATTTGATATACCTTATTATTTTATTTATTTCTCTGTTTGTTTTTTCTTTTTTTTTGTTTTTTTTTTTTTTTTTTTTTTTTTTTTTTTTTTTTTTTTTTTTTTTTTTTTTTTTTTTTTTTTTTTTTTTTTTTTTTTTNTTGAGACAAGTTCTCGCACTGTCATCCAGGCTGGAATACAGTAGTGCAATCATGGCTCACTGCAGCCTCAGACTCCTGGGCTCAAATGATCCTCCCACCTCAGCCTCATGTGTAGCAGCCTCCACCACACCTATGTTTTTAATTTTTTTTCTCACTATGTTGCCAGGTTTGGTCTCAAACTCCTACACTCCTGATTTCAAGTGCTCCTCCCACCTTTACCATCCAAAGTGCTGGGATTACAGGCATGAGCCACCATGCCTGGCCTATTTTTTATTGCTTATTTTTTTTTCTATTTTTTCTCCCACATTTTCTAAATATATACCTTAAAGCGGCTGGGCACAGTGGCTCATGTCTGTAATCCCAGCACTTTGGGAGGCCAAGGTGGGCGGAACACGTGAGGTCAGGGATTCAAGACCATACTGACCAACATGGAGAAACCCCATCTCTACTAAAAATACAAAATTAGCCAGGTATGGTGGCACATGCCTGTAATCCCAGCTACTTGGGAGGCTGAAGAGAATCGCTTGATCCCGGGAGGCGGAGGTTGTGGTGAGCCGAGATCGTGCTGCTGCACTCCAGCCTGGGCAATAAGAGTGAAACTCTGTCTCAAAAAAAAAAAAAAAAAAGATATACCTTAAAGCATTATTATTAATTAAAATAATGTGCTGGCCTGGCATGGTGGCTTACACCTGTAATCCCAGCACTTTGGGAAGCAAAAATGGTTGGATCTCCTGAGGTCAGAAGTTCGAGACCAGCCTGGCTAATGTGGTGAAACCACATCTCAACTAAAAATACAAAAATTAGCCAGGTGTGGTGGTGTGCACCCGTAGTCCCAGCTACTCTGGAGGCTGAGTGAGGCAGGAGAATTACTTGAACATGGGAGGCAGAGGTTGCAGTGACCAGAGATCACGCTATTGCACTCCAGCCTGGGCAACAAGAGCTAATCTCCATCTCAGAAACAAACAAACAAACAAACAAACAATGGACCAAAGTACTTTTTAAATTCTAAAAACCACCATAAAGTGTAAAATGCCATTCACATAGCAAAAATTAAAAATCAAAAGCATGTGACCAAGTGTACGCCACTGTACTCCAGCCTGGGAGGCAGAGTGAGGCTCCATCTCAAAAAAAAATAAAAGCATGTGAAAAGTGAAAAGTTAGTAAAATGGTAACTTTTACTCAGATACAGGGTTTATATGCTAGATGTGTGATATACTCTTAGACATAAATCAATTCAAATCTTCAATAAACACCTGGAAATATGCCAAACCAAACAAATTAAAATAAATGAAACTGAATCATATTACGTGAAACAGATAAGTTATAAAAAGAAAACTTAAGATATGATGACATTTTGCAAAAGAATATATATAAACATGAGTGTATAGGTATGTGTGTGATTATAAGAAAGATTCTGGAAAATAGGCCTATATAAATTAACAGAGATTACATTTTTACAATGATGGGTAGAAGGTGGACCAGAAGAGGAAAACATAATAATTTCTAAATATGCATTTCTATATTATTTTATACTTATTAAACAATGAAAAGTCAAAATTGGTAATCTGATAAGGTTATGAGACAAAGTTTTGTAAAACAGGAAAATCTGCAAACCAAGGCACAAAATGGCAGTGTAGAAATACATTTATTGACTAAAAAATATGTGCAAATATTTCTCCACAATAGCACATTAAAAAAGTTTCTTTGATAATAATTCAGCGTATGTATGTTAGTTTGAGATAAAGGATACTTTCATTTAAATTTGCATTTCTGTAGGATTTAAAATATGGAAGTTTTATGAAGTAAGTGTTAGAAATATAAAACTTTGGAATGATTACAAATGTGATGCTCATATATTTACTACTCTGTAAATGTATTCACGATATATGTTTCATGAGTAAAGAAGCAGATCACAACAATTTGGCTGTATTTCTGTGTGTGAGTGTATTTCTCAACTTTTTTCACAACAATTATTCACATACCAACTTGTGAAGCTTTCTGTTTGGTTCAATATGGGCTAAACTTTCAGTCCTAGGGTTTGAAGACCCCAGGATTGGCCTAGATATAGAAGAATTGCTGCCAGTGAAAAATATTTCAGAAAGCTTTGTTCTATACAATGAAATTCATTCACCTCCCTCACTGCCCAAATCCTCTACCCCTTGCCAAATTCTCTGGTTGACTTTCAGTTCTGCAATACTGACTCTGAGCACCAGGTGGCATTGTTTTCCATTTTCTCTCTTTCTTTCTTTCTTTTCTTTTCTTTTCTTTTTTTTTTTT
>NW_016107973.1:553490-568909 GCF_001604975.1 Cebus imitator | reverse complement strand
TGGGTTCAAGCAATTCTTCTGCCTCAGCCTCCCAAGTAGCTGGGACTACAGGCGCCCGCCACCATGCCCGGCTAATTTTTGTATTTTTAGTAGAGACGGGGTTTCACCTTGTTGACCAGGATGGTCTCGATCTCTTGACCTCGTGATCCACCAGCGTCGGCCTCCCAAAGTGCTGGGATTATAGGCGTGAGCCGCCGCCCGGCTTGTTCTCCATTTTCTAAGGTGTCTCCCCCTCCCCCGGCCCACTGTGAAAAGACATTTTTAGTAAACAGAAACAAAATATTTTCTTCAACGTACATTATGAAACAAGTACACGGTGATTTCAACTCTCCTTGAAAAATACATGTATATAAAAAGATTTAGGAGATACATACTTAGTTTCTTTTTCTGCTTACTCCTGTATCTACATCTCACTAACTTGTTAATATGTATTGGGTGTCTACTGTGTGGCCAGTACTATCAGTCCAATTCTATATCTGCATCCCAGCCCTCCCTCTCTTGATATCTAGACCTGCACCACAGGGAGCAAGATGAATGTTTGTGCCCACCTCATGGGGTGGGGTGCTGTGGCATCAAACACACCATTCCAAACAAGTTTAGTCAAAGGTTCCCCGAGTCTTGGAAACTCAGCACAGAAACAGGAAATGATGTGATTGAGTGGAGAGAAGTTACTATTTTGGAAAACTGAGGCACCTTGTAAAGCAAATATTTATTCTCTTGCATAGTGCCAACAGGCTAGTGCCTTCTCCTGACAGGATCTCTCTAATAGCATGAAGGATGAGGCAACCTTTGTATGGTTTCGTATTTGTTCTTCTCGTGGGTGGGAACTAGAGATTTTACTTTTTCCATTATTCCTTTATTAGTTCTGAGTGGTTCTGTGTCTGCCTTATCCCTAGGAAGGGATCCTTCCCATTTACTTATGAAAAAAGCTCATCTATGATGATGTGGAGTTTCTGCTTCATTTAAGATCTCCTGTCCCAGTTAAGGGGGGCCTACCCATGCTTGCCTTCTTCTTGTCATTCAGAACTCATTTCAAATGTAATATCCTGAGAAAGAGCTTCACTGACATCCCCACCTGTGATAATCTCTGTCCTGGTCATTTTCTACTATATTTACATGTTTTTTCCTTCAAAGCATTCATCCCCATATGAAATCACCCTGCTTATTGATTTGTTTACCTGCTTATTGCCAGTTTTCCCAAGTTAAAATGAAACCTCCATTGATTCTACCTGTTTTGTTCCCTGTGCCATTTCCTCAGTTCCCAGTTTAGTGGCTCACATATCAATCACTGGATAAGTATTAAGTGAAGGAATTGTTATCTATTTTACACACTGAAATATAGAACTATTTAAAGCTGAGTGGCAGAAAACAATAACAACAAAATTAAATATCAGAGGATTTAAAATTTTGAGAAGTCTTTGTTGCAAATCTATAGCATGCTTTTCAAATTTGGATGAGTATGAAAACCTATTGACAAAACTACCCAAAAGGTAGACACCAGACACCTCCTATCTCACCTTCCTTGTTTTGGTTTATCACATCCAGGATAGGCCTAGGACTCTGCAGAGTTTTTGTTTTATTTTGTTTTTTGTTTGTTTGTTTGTTTGTTTTTGAGACGGATCTCGCACTGTCACCCTGGCCTGGAGTGCAGTGGTGTGATCTCAGCTCACTGCAACTTCCACCTCCCAGGTTCAAGCGATTCTCCTGCCTCAGCCTCCTGAGTAGCTGGGATTACAGGCACACACCACTACATCCGCCTAATTTTTTGTATTTTTAGTAGAGACAGGGTTTCACTATGTTGGCCAGACTGGTCTCGAATGCCTGACCTCATGATCCACCCACCTAGGCCTCTCAAAGTGCTGGGATTGCAGGGGTGAGTCCCCACTCCTGGCCGGCAGTTTTTTACAATGTGAATTTTGCATCTACCATGTAATCCAGCTTTGCACTCTTAAGTATTTAGAGAAAGAAAGCATGTGTCTATGGTAACACTTATACACAAATCTTCATAGCAGCCTATTTATAAGAGCCACAAATTGAAAATAAGCCAACATTTTCTCAACAGTTGAATAAATTGTAGTATAGCCATATGCTAGAATACTATTTGGCCATTAAAAATAAAATTGGCTGGGCGTGGTGACTCACGCCTGTAATCGGAGCACTTGCGGGGGAAGAGGTTACACTTTTAAACAGCCAAATCTCATGAGAACTCACCCACTATACAGTACCAAGGGGGGAAATGGTGCCAAATCATTCATGAAGGATCCACTCCCATGATCCAATCACCTCCCACCAGGTCCCACTTCCAACACTGAGGATTGCAATTGAACACGAGATTTGGCTGGGGACACAGACCCCAACCATATCACTTTCACACCCTTCCTTCCTTCCTTCCTTCCTTCCTTCCTTCCTTCCTTCCTTCCTCCCTCACCCACCCTCCCTCCCTTCCTTCCTTCCTTCCTTCCTTCCTTCCTTCCTTCCTTCCTTCCTCCCTTCCTTCCTCTCTCTATCTCTTTTACAGGCTCTGACTCTGCCACCCAGGCAAGAGTGCAGTGGCACAATCATGATTCACCAGAGCCTTCCCCCTGCTTTAGACTCCCAAAGTGCTGTAATTACAGGCATGAGTCACCGTGCCCAGCCATTAGGTCAAGTTTCTATGGCAACCACCATGGGCAGGCTGGTCCTGCACAGTGGAAATGCCTCAGCTCAGCCCACTGCTTCTATGCCGCTCTCTAAAAACAAAACACCTTCCCTCTTCAGGCTGCCACGTAGGAAGGCTTACTAATTAGAAGAACTAGGCTGGGATACAAGCAACCGGCAGAACTCTGCAGGTGGTTGGAACAAAGAATGTCCCTGTTTTCAAGAGTTTTATCTGCTTTAAAAGTGATACAGCAGGAGTATTATCAGTACACAGAAATGCAAGGCGGTATCCTAGAGTTCTTGCACATAATCTAGCCCACTGACAGTGAATCTTTACTTCCTATAGAGTTACACCAGGAAGCACATCTTGTCTGCTTGTCTCTTCTCCTGTGATGTTATGATTGATCACTGGGTTCTGGTGCTGTCAGCTTTAACCATTCATTACAAAGTTTCCCATAAGCTTTTCACCTCATATGTTTTTTGCATACTTTGAAGATTGTTGCTAAAACTGCACTTTATTAATGTTTGCACAAAGGTGATGTACTAATTCTACATTTTCTTCCTTATTCATTAGTTGTAATTCTTTGGCTGGGCACAGTGGCTCACCTCTAATTCCAACATTTTGGTAGGCTGAGGCAGGAGGAGCGCTTGACCTCAGGAGTTGTAGACCATCCTGGGCAACAAAGTGAGACCCCATCTTTGTTTAAAAATAATAATAATAGGCTGGGTGCAAAGGCTCACACTTGCAATCCCAGTACTTCAGGAGGCTGAGGAAGGAGGATTGCTTGAGGCCAGGAGTTCAAGATCAGCCTAGGCATCATAGCGAGACTTTGTCACCAGAAAAAATTAAAGTAAATAAAAATTAGCCAGGCATAGTGGTGTACGCCTGTGGTCCCAGCTACTTGGGAGGCTGAGATGGGAGGATTGCTAAAGCCTAGGAGGTCGAAGCTGCAGTGAGCCATGATCACACCACTGCACTCTAGCCTGGGGAAGATAATGAGACCCTGACTCAATAACAATAATAACTTTAAAAAGAAGAAACTGTAATTACTTTATAAAAGAAATTTTCTTTTTAATGACAGTTATTAGGTTATGCTGAGAATGGTATGCACAGTAAGGGTAGGATGAATGCTTTAATTCTTTTGCAGTATATTTCCACTTTTCAAGATAATGCACTATTTTCCTAGAAGCCTGCGTAAGTGAGCAGTTAGCTTATTTTCTGTGTTTTTCTTTTAGAATATCATCAGATGTTCATAGACATTTATGTATTTGATGTACTGTAATCCATTGCAGTCATTTTTTTTTTTTTGGCCAAATTGTTTTCTGTTTGGCCAGTGGGAACCCCTTCAGCTTGGCTTCTAAGTATTTTTTGGCATGCTTTCTGGTATGATAGTTTGGTCCAGAATTACCTGTAACAAACCCTATTCTAGACCTGGAATCATATGTTTCTCAAGGAAGGTCAGTTCTTTTTAGCAGAAAATGATTTTAGAGGAATCAATCTGAGTAATACGATTTCTCATTGCTGCTGAGTTGATCCTTATTTCTTAGCTTTGCAGTGCACGGATCCTGTAAATAGGTATTATATTTTAAAAGACGATACATCATCAGCTTTCATCCTTGCTGCTCTTCATCCTTAGAGTAACTGAGTTTTTTGTTGTATTTAAATTTATCAAACTTAAATTTAAATAGCCATGTGTGGCTAATGACTACTGTATTAGAAAGCTCTACACATGTCTTTGCACCTTGCTTTTTTCAGTTAACAAGATATCCTAGAGATTACTTCATATCATTATAGGGAGTGAAAGTTTATTGCTTTTATAGCTGCATAGTACAGTACTCTCTAATACAGATATACATTAGATTATTCAATCATCCTCCTATTGATGAACATTAGTCTTTCTCCTAGTTTTCTGCTGTTCCAGATTTTCAGCCAGGAATAACCTTGTATTTATGCACCTTTTTATTTTTTATTTGGAATAGATTCCTGGGAAAGAGGGATCTCCTTCCAAGAGTAAATACCTATGCAATTTTACCATGTAGCATCACATCCCCTATATAGGGGTTGTCCTATCAATCCAGTCACTGCATGATAGTGGGTAACATGGTAAGACAAGTGAATTTCATGAGCATAGGCCCATTGTCTCTTCATTTGCTGTGAAACAAGCTCCTTGATCAGAAGCAATGCTGTATGTAATACCATGACAGTGGATAAAGCATTCCGTAAGTCCGTGGATGGTAGTTTTGGCAAAAGCACTGCATGCAGGGAAGGCAAATACATATCCAGAATATTCCAGTAAGAACATACTACAGTAAGAACAAAATGCTGTTCCTTGATGAAGAAAGTGATCCAATGTAATACATCTGCCACCAGGTGGCTGATTGTTCACCTTGGGAAATGGTGTCATACTGGGGACACAGGATTGGTCTCCTTTGCTGGCAGATACTCAGGAGTGGCTGTAGCTAAGTTGACCTTGCTGAATGGAAGTCCATGTTTCTAAGCCAAGCATAAAATCCATTCCTGCCACCATGGACACTTTGTTCATAAGCCTATTGGGTAATGACAGGAGTGGGTAGGCAAAGAGGCTGACTGGCATCCACAGAATGTGTCATGTTATCCACTTGATTATTAAAGTCCTCCTCTGCTGAGGCACCCTTTCATTAACATTCACATTGGACAAAAAAAATTTTCATATTTATCCTGATTTATAGAGATTTATCCACATATCTTTTCTCCAGACTTTCATGTCACCAATTTTCCAATGATTTTCCTTCCAAGCCCTTGACCATCCAGACAAATCATTGTTCACAGTTCATGACTTCCACTCACCGGAGATTGACAGTTCTTTTAGCAGTTAAAAATGCACAACTTTCTTTTGATCTACCTGATTTCTGATGGGAAATTTGCTGTTCTTCCTATTGTTTTTCTCAATGCATTATTTCTTTCTCCCTGCTTTCAAGATTATTTTCTTTTTGTTTTCCTCCTTTCTATCCAAGACAACAATGACACAAAATTAGATAGTCTGTCACAGTCCCCCAGATTGTTGAGACTTTATTCTATTATTTTTTTAGTCTACTTTCTCTCTATTGTTCTGATTGGGTAATTTCTGTTGTCTTATATTCAGGTTCATTATATATTTTTCTTTTATTTCCTTCTGGTGAGTTCATCCATTCGATTTTTATTTCAGTTATTCTATGTTACAGGTGATGGTTAATTTTATGTATCAACTTCACTGGGCCATGATTACCAGATGTTAGGTCAAACGTTATTCTAAAAGTTTCTGCAAAAGTACTTTTTGTTTTGTTTTTGTTTTTGTTTGTTTTTAGATGAAATTAACATTTAAAACACTTGCTTTGAGTGAAAAAGGATTACTTTCCAGAATGTAAGTGGGTCTCATCCAATTAGTCAAAGACCAGAAGAGAACAAAGATTGATCTCCCCTGAGAATTATACCAGCAGACCTCCCACTGACTCAAAACTTCAATCCTCCTTGGGTATTCTGGCCGCTGGCCTACCCTACAAATTTTGGACTTCTCAGACCTCTACAATCTTGTGAGCCAATTTCTTAAAATAAATCTCTCCCTCTCATATTGGTTCTGTTTCTCTGGAGATCCCTGACTAATACGTTTCAGTTCTAAAATTTCTAAGCTGGGTGTGGTGGTATATACCTGTAGTAGTACTCCCAGTTACTTGGAAGGCTGAGACAGGAGGATCCCTTGAGCCCAGGAGTTTGAGCCCAGCCTAGGCAACATAGTGAGATTCTCTGTCTATTAAAAATAAAATAAAAAACTATTAAAAAGATGAAATTTCAATTTGGTTCTTCTTTATGCCTTCGATTCATTTGCTGAGACATTCTGGGTTTTCATTCGTTTTAAAAAGGTTTGTGAAGTAATCCCCCATTATCTATGAGGTAGATGTTCTAAGACCCCCAATGGATGCCCAAAACCACAAATACTACCAAATCTTATATGTATTTTTTTTTCAATCTGATAACCAATACTACTTAGTGACTAATGGGCAGGTAGCATACACAGCACAGATATGCTGAACAAAAGGATGATTCATGTCCTGGGCAGAACTGAGTGGGATGCTGACAGATTCTAATCACACTATTCAGAACAATGCAACATTTAAAATGTGAATTATTTATTTCTGAAATTTTCCACTTGATATTTTTGGACCACAGTTGACCGAGGGTAACTGAAACCATGGGAAGTGAAACCACAAATACGAGAGGACTACCATAATTACTAATTAGAACATTTTTATGGTAACTTATTTAAAATCATTGTCTGATAATTTCAACATCCGTGACACCTTAATGTTATTATCTGTTGATTGTCTTTTCTCTTTCAGGTTCAGATTTTTCTGATACTTAGGTGGAAAAGGGGTTTTTTCATCGTATCTAGAACGTCACTTTTTTTTTCAGGGTTTGTCTGATAATTCTTGCTATTTATACTGCCACATAAAGTTGATAATCAGCTTGTCTAAATTTATTTATTTATTCTTAAATTGAAACAGGGTCTCACTTTGTCACCCGGGCTGAAGTGCAGTGGCATGATCTCGGATCACTCCAGTGTCAACCTCCCAGGCTCAAGTGATTTTCCCGTCTCAGTCCCACAAGTAGCTGGGACTACAGGTATGCAATACCATGTCTGGCTAATTTTTTGTATCTTTTGTAAAGACGAGGTTTTACCATGTTTCCCAGGCTGGTCTTGAACTCCTGGGCTCAAGCAATCTGTCAGTCTCAGCCTCCCAAAGTGTTGGGATTACAGGCCTGAGCCATAGCTCCCAGCCAGCTTGTCTAAATCCATTGTAAAAGTTAATGCTATTAAATTGCATTAAATTAATACATTAACTCAGGGAAATTGGCATCTCAATGATATCCACTTGAAATGAATTAATACATTTCACCCCATAATGTCACTACTTTGACATATTTGAAGATGGCTATTCAGAAGAACTGGAAATACAAAAATAGGTGAAATCTGTCTTTTGTGAAGGAGCCTTGCATTTGTGGAGAAAGTCTGCCTTGATGTAGGTAATCTGTCTTTGGGGAAACTTCCCTTGTAGGGATCTAGGAATGATTAACTGAGAGTTTGACACCTCAGAACTTTGAATGTGCTCCCCTAGCCCTACACAGATACAATGAAAGAAGAAAGAAGCCTCACTCACAGGAGTTGCTTGAGTGCAAATTCTGTCCAATCGTTTATTGGCTTTTATGTTACACGGAACCAAGGGATGTCCCTAATATGACAGCCTTATAAACAGATGCAGGAACAAAACTGAGCAAACACACATACACACACACACACACAACATACTCATGTAGACACATACACACACGAGTATACAAATGAACAAAAACATCTGCTGTGTAGGACAAAAAAAAAAAAACTTCACAGTTTTAGCCCAGGGATATTATAGTACTAAACAAAGAAATGACAAATCCAGCAACAAAGGCAAACTTCATTAGGAGAAGCCAGAAGCCAGAGTAGCAAATACATGTTTTCTATAACATCTAGTTTTCAATAAGCTGTTACAAGACCTACAAAGTAGAAATACTTGACTGTAGCTAGAGCTGCCATAACAAAATGCTATAGACTGTGTGACTTAAACAGCAGACATTTATTTTCTCATGATTCTGGAAGACGAAAGTCCAAAATCAGGGTGCTAGTAAAATCATTTTCTGTGAGAGCTCTTTTTCTGGCTTATAGGTGTCTACAATCTCATGCCATGTGCTCACAATACCTCTTCTTTTTGCAATCACAGAGAGAGCAAGCGAGAGCAAGTTCTCTGATGTATCTTTTTTTTTTTTTGCCCATTTATTTATTTTATTGCATTTTAGGTTTTGGGGTACATGTGAAGAACATGCAAGATTGTTGCATAGGTACACACATGGCAGTGTGATTTGCTGCCTTCCTCCCCATCACCTACATCTGGCATTTCTCCTCCTGCTATCTCTCCCCAGCTCCGCACCCCCCGCCTCCCTCCTCTATTTCCCCCCAACTGACCCCAGTGTGTAGTGCTCCCCTCCCTGTGTCCATGTGTTCTCATTGTTCAACACCCACCTATGGGTGAGAACATGCGGTGTTTGATCTTCTGCTCTTCTGTCAGTTTGCTGAGAATGATGGTTTCCAGGTTCATCCATGTCCCTACAAAGGATACAAACTCATCGTTTTTGATGGCTGCATAATATTCCATGGGTATATGTGCCACATTTTCGCTGTCCAGTCTATCATCGATGGCCATTTGGGTTGGTTCCAGGTCTTTGCTATTGTAAACAGTGCTCCAATGAACATTTGTGTGCACGTGTCCTTATAGTAGAATGATTTATAATCCTTTGGATATATACCCAGTAATGGGATTGCTGGGTCACACTGTCTTCCACAATGGTTGAACTAATTTACACTCCCACCATCAGTGTAAAATTGTTCCTTTTTCTCCACATCCTCTCCAGCATCTGTTGTCTCCAGATTTTTTAATGATCGCCATTCTAACTGGCGTGAGATGGTATCTCAATGTAGTTTTGATTTGCATTTCTCTGATGACCAGTGATGATGAGCATTTTTTCATATGTTTGTTGGCCTCATGTATGTCTTCTTTTGTAAAGTATCTGTTCATATCCTTTGCCCACTTTTGAATGGGCTTGTTAGTTTTTTTCTTGTAAATCTGTTTTAGTTCTTTGTAAATTCTGGATATCAGCCCTTTGTCAGATGGGTAAACAGCAAAATTTTTTCCCATTCTGTTGGTTGCTGATTCACTCTAATGACTGTTTCCTTTGCTGTGCAGAAGGTGTGGAGTTTGATTAGGTCCCATTTGTCTATTTTGGCTTTTGTTGTCAATGCTTTTGGTGTTTTGGTCATGAAGTCCTTGCCGACACCTATGTCCTGAATGGTTTTGCCTAGATTTTCTTCTAGGGTTTTTATGGTGTTAGGTCTTATGTTTAAGTCTTTAATCCATCTGGAGTTAATTTTAGTGTAAGGTGTCAGGAAGGGGTCCAGTTTCTGCTTTCTGCACATGGCTAGCCAGTTTTCCCAACATCATTTATTAAACAGGGAATCCTTTCCCCATTGCTTGTTTCTGTCTGGTTTGTCAAAGATCAGATGGTTGTAGATATGTTGTGTTGCCTCCGAGACCTCTGTTCTGTTCCATTGGTCTATATCTAAAAATATGGAACGCTTCACGAATTTGCGTGTCATCTTTGCACAGGGGCCATGCTCATCTGCTCTGTATCTTTCCAATTTTAGTATATGTGCTGCCGAAGCGAGCGCCTGATGTATCTCTTATAAGGGCACTAATTTCATCATGAAGATCCCCCACCCATTATCTCATCTAACCCTAATTACCTCCCAAGGGCCCTGTCTTCAAATGTCATCACATCAGGGTTTAAAGCTTCAACATGTGAATTTAGAGAAGACATAAACATCCATAAGTCAAGAAAAGTTGTCTTTGCATGTCTTAAATGTTGGACAGAATGTTCTCTACATTCTTGAATGTTTCATAATCTCATAAAAAAATCTCTTCTTTTTTGTTGAACATCATGCCTCTGAGCACACCGAAATCCAGATTCCTGCACTGGGAAGACAACTGTGTCTTTGAACTCATCAGGTGAATTTAGTGATAGGTCTCACCAAGAACACAAGGCATGGTTTTTGCCTAACTGCTGCTCCTGGACTGCTTTGTTCATTAATAAATTTATTTTTTAAAAAAATTCTGGACCCATCCCACAGTCACCAGTGCAGTGTCCTCAGGCCATAGATTATGCAGTCACATCACACCAGGATTTCAGCCATTTACTGCCTTCCTGAGAGGCAAATATCCAGGAATTACAGCATTTCTTAGATACAGAATTGCTCATTTTTTCATTCGCTAATAATGAAATATGTGTTGAGCTCAAAACCCATATTATTCCATTGTGGAGGCATCTCGTTAGCTCTAAAGTGAAAATAAGAGAGTAAGAAGGGAAATGTGTATATGGGCAACTTCAAGGGTTAAATCTGAGATGATGGTTCTTTCACATTAACTTTTTTTCTTTTTTGTTTGAGATGGAGTTGCCTAGGCTGGAGTGCAGTGATGCAATCTCGGCTCACAGCAACTTCTGCCGCCCAGGTTCAAGCGATTCTCCTGCTTTAGCCTCCCAAGTAGCTGGGGTTACAGGCGCCTGCCATCATGCCTGGCTAATTTTTGTATTTTTAGTAGAGATAGGTTTCACCACATTGGTCAGGCTGGTCTCGAACTCCTGACCTCAGGTTATCCATCTGCCTCGGCCTCCCAAACTGTTGCAGTTACAGGCATGAGCCACTGCGCCCAGCACACACTAACTTTTAAACTTGCTCAATTTTCAAGGAATTGCGTCTGACCATGATGTCTCACCCCTGTAATCCCAGCACTTTTGGTGGCTGAGTGTGGAGAATCACTTGAGGCCAAGAGTTCAAGATCAGCGTGGGCAAAAAAGTGAGACCCTGGTCTCTACAAAAAATAAAAAATAGTTAGCAGGGCATGGTTGTGCCTGCCTGTAGTCCCAGCCACTCCAGAGGCTGAGGTGGGAGGATCACTTGAGCCCAGCAGGAGATGTAGGCTGCAGTGAGCTATGACGGCTCCCCCGCATTCCAGCCTGGGCGATAGAAGGAGACCTTGGTTTTTTGTTTATTTGTTTCCGTTTGTTTCTTAAAATTGAATTGGAGATTTTTTTAAAAAATCCATTTTTGGACTCCTCATCCTATTAAGCCACAAGTCTGTGTCTTAGTGTTTCTCGTTCTTTCTTTCTCCCTTCCCCTTGAAAGACACAGTTCCAGAAAGTGATTTCTACATTCCTGTTAATATTCTTCATGTCATACTGACTTCTTATTTACACTACAGCTACACTGTGGCTCCTGTACCCCTAATTGCAATAAAATTGCTCTCACCAACGTCACAGACTATCTTTTGTTACTAGATCCGGCTATTTTGTAGACATATATTAAGATACTGAAAGTTACTTTTAGTGATATTTGCAGGCTGCCTCTTTCTCTTAACAACAAGTCTTTGACATTTTTTTTTGGCTCTGGAGCAGGATGTACTGGACACAAATTCATGTTGTTCCACTCCCTAATTGTGCAGTCTCAGGCAAAGTCTTTATTTTGTTTGTCTCTCTGGTTTTTCATTTACAGAATCAGAATAACATTATGTCTGTCTCAGAAGGGCACTGTGACCATTGAATGAATCAATACATAAAAGCCATTAGCACATAAGAAATTTTAGCCTAAAGCTGTTATAACAAGTAACTACAAACTGCAGGTTTAAAGCATCAGTAATTTATTCTCTTACTGTTCTTGAGACCAGAACTCTGAAACCAAGATGTCAACAGGACCTGAAAGTTCTAGGGGGAAAATCTTTTTTCTTCTTCTCATATCTAGTGGTTCCTGGTTTACTTGTTTTGTGTCAGCATGACTCCAGTCTCTGCCTCCTTTTTTGTTTGTTTGTTTTTTTACGGTATCACTCTGTTGCCTAGGCTGTAGAGCAGGAGTGCAATGGACCAATCATAGCTCACTGCAGCCTTGAATTCCTAGGCTCAAAGGATCCTCCCACCTCAGTTTCCCAAGCAATGAAGACCACAGGCACGTGCCACCATGCCCAGCTAATTTTTCTATTTTTGTACAGATGGGGGGGGTCTCGCTATATTGCCTAGGCTGGTCTTGAACTCCTGGCTTCAAGTGATCCTCCTGCCTCAGCCTCCCAAAGTGCTGGGATTACAAGCATGAGCCACCGTGCCTGGCCTCTGCCTCCATCTTTACATGTCTTTCTTCCTATGTGTGTCAAGTCTCCCTCTTCTTTCTCTTATATATACACCAGTCATTGGATTTAGGCACCAACCTCCGTCCAGGATATTCACATCTGGAGATCCTTAGCTTAATTATACCTGCATAAATCTTATTTCTAAGTAAGGCCTCATTCACGGATATGGGGGTTAAGATTTAGAGATACCTTTTATTCTTTTTATTTTATTTTGTTTTTAGAGACAGAGTCTTGCTGTGTTGCCCAGGCTTGTCTCAAACTCCTGGCCTCAAGCAGATCCTCCGACTCCAGCCTCTCAAAGTGCTGGGATGACAAGCATCAGCCACCACACCCAGTCTGAAGTAACCTTTTTGAGTGACACAATTCAACCCGCTACAGTGATATAGGAGGTTGCAAAATTACATGTAATATGATATGTTATTTTCTGTGTATAAATACAAATACATGCATGCATAAGTATGCAAATACCTGGATAAGAAAACTTCTGGAAGAATATAATGCAGATGCAAACATTAACAGGCCTGATCTTAGAGTGTCATGTTTGTAGTAAATACAATATCACAAATAAAAAGAAATTAATTAGGGGATGATTTCCTTCCTTACTTCCACTACCCTCAGGTATCTCATCCTACAAAAAAAGGGCAGCAAAGCTTATCCATTGTGTAAATATGTATATGTTTCTTTTCCTGCTGCTTCAAATCTGTCTGATCTCTATGAGATGTTCATATTTAAGTCATACATGTTGTGGGAGGGAGAACACAAGAGAGGCTAAACATATATTATTTAAGCATTATAGGACTTTCTATAGATTTTCTCTTTTTTTCCTCACAAAACCTGTGTGAAATAAATATTTAATATGCCTGTATAACAGATGACAGAGATCTCTACCCTCAGGAGACCAGGTATGAATCACACAGGATGTAAGGGCCCTCACTGTCTCTTACATGGCAGGGACCTTATATTGGTTTGATGAAAACTTGGATCAAGGCTGGTTAATATGATGCTGGTCTGGTACTCTGCCACACAGGAATGGCTAGTGTCTTCAAAGAAAAGCCCTTGATATGTTTTCATATCAAGTTGGTAAAATTTGCACTGGAACCCAGGCCTGTTGATTCCCAGTCCTATGCTCTTCCTTCCATGCTATTATCCTCATACTGAGTAAAGTTTCTGTCTACTCCTCACTTCTACACAAGACTCAGTTCATTCACTTTGTGCGCCAGTCTCAGGAGGGCCATGCTTTTCCCTGACTCAACACTGGAAATAATCATCGCAATCAGAGAATAGCAATTTTCAAACTTTCCTGAGTATTATTATATTGTCAACAAACATGAAAAGATATTTAAAAGAGTGCACACCCTTTGAGACTGCAATCACTCCTCTAGTAATGTTTCCCAAGGAAGTGTTTAACCATGTGCACATAGACTTAGACATAGAATGCTTGTCCTTATAGATTGCTCACTTCAGTTCTCTGACATGGAATGAGTTTAGAGGAATAGAAAGATGTAAGGGGAAAAGAAATCAGGGACAAGGAAGAGGGAAACAGCTTCACATACTCATATTCTCTGTTGTCACAGCTCTGTGGTTCTACCAATGGTTTTGATCATAGATAAAGAGGGAAATCTACCATTACTGAATGAGTCTCACAGTCCTTAAGATATTACCCACCCACAAGCAGTCTCATGTTCTACATAGCCCTCATCTGACTTTCTTCTCAACAGAGGACAATGGTTCTATTTCCATGACTCAACCCTAGAGGCTCTTGTAGTTCTCCAGTGCTCTCTGACAATGTTTTACGATAGGGATGAAGATTGAGTTACAGTAAATCTTCACCTTGACAGTTGTCCGTAGGTTCTTGGAAATGGCATCTTTAAGTGAAAGGATGTATAATGAAACTCCTTTTACCACAGGCTAACTGATATAAACAAAAGTTAAGTTCCCGTGGCATACATTCTGATTATAAAAACATCACCAAGTATTTCTATACGACAATAACAAACTAACAGAGAGCCAAATCATGAGCAAACTCCTATTCACAATTGTTACAAAGATAATAAAATACCTAGGAATACAACTAACAAAGGATGTAAAGGACCTCTTCAAGGAGAACTACAAACCACTGCTGAACGAAATAAGAGAGGACGCAAACAGATGGAGAAACATTCCATGCTCATGGTTAGGAAGAATCAATATCATGAAAATGGCCATACTGCCCAAAGTAATTTCTTGATTTAATGCTATCCCTATCAAACCACCAATGACCTTCTTCACAGAACTGGAAAAAAACCACCTTAAACTTCATACGGAACCAAAAGGGAGCCTGCATAGACAAGACAATCATAAGCAAAAAGAACAAACTTGGAGGCATCACACTCCCTGATTTCAAACTATACTACAAGGCTACAGTAATCAAACTAGCATGGTACTGGTACCAAAACAGAGATACAGACCAATGGAACAGAACAGAGGCCTCGGAGGCAACACAACATATCTACAACCATCTGATCTTTGACAAACCTGACAAAAATAAGCAATGGGGAAAGGATTCCCTGTTTAATAAATGGTGCTGGGAAAACTGGCTAGCCATATGCAGAAAGCAGAAACTGGACACCTTCCTGACACCTTACACTAAAATCAACTCCAGATGGATTGAAGATTTAAACATAAGACCTAACACCATAAAAACCCTAGAAGAAAACCTAGGTAAAACCATTCAGGACAAAGGCACAGGCAAGGACTTCATGACTAAAACACCAAAGCATTGGCAACAAAAGCCAAAATAGACAAATGGGACCTAATTAAACTCCACAGCTTCTGTACAGCAAAAGAAACACCATTAGAGTGAACTGGCAACCAACAGAATGGGAAAAAATGTTTGCAATCTACCCATCTGACAAAGGGCTAACATCCAGAATCTACAAAGAACTAAAACAGATTTACAAGAAAAAAACAAACAAACCCATCCAAAAGTGGGAGAAGGATATGAACAGATACTTTTCAAAAGAAGATAT
>NW_016107973.1:551279-553325 GCF_001604975.1 Cebus imitator | reverse complement strand
TAAAAAATCTGGAGACAACAGATGCTGGAGAGGATGTGGAGAAATAGGATCACTTTTACACTGTTGGTGAGAGTGTAAATTAGTTCAACCATTGTGGAAGACAGTGTGGCAATTCTTCAAGGACCTAGAAATAGAACTTCCATTTGACCCAGCAATCCCATTACTGGGTATATACCCAAAGGATTATAAATCATTCTATTATAAAGACACATGCATATGTATGTTCATAGCAGCACTGTTTACAATTGCAAAGACCTGGAACCAATCCAAATGCTCATCGATGATACACTGGACAAGGAAAATGTAGCAAATATACACCATGGAATACTATGCAACCGTAAGAAATGATGAGTTCATGTTCTTTGTAGGGACATGAATGAATCTGGAAACCATCATTCTCAGCAAACTGACACAAGAACAGACAATCAAATACCGCATGTTTTTACTCACAGGTGGGTGATGAACAATGAGAACACATGGATACAGGGAGGGGAGCATCACACACTGGGGTTTGTAGCAGGGGGCCAAGGGAGGGACAGCTGGGAGTGGGGAGGTACGGGGGGAAGGAGGCAGCAAACCCCATTGCCATGTGTGTACCTATGCAACAATCCTGCTTGATCTGCACATGTACCCCAGATCCTAAAGTACAATAAAAAAAATCACCAAATGTTTAAATAAAGACCAAAACGCTTCTAATATTAAACACAAATAAATGTGAGCTATACCTACTGATATGGTTTGGATCCATGTCCTCGCCCAAATCTCATGTCCAACTGTAATCCTCAATGTTGGAGGTGGAGACTAGTGGGATGTTATTGGATCACGGAGGTGAATTTCCCCCTTGGTGCTTTTCTAGTAATAGTGATGAAATTCTCCTAAGATATGGTCATTTAAGCGTGCGGCACCTCCTCCCCTCCCATTGGTCCTGCTCCTGCCATGCAAGACTGCTCCTGCTTCACCTTCCATCACGAGTAAAGCTTCCTGAACCCCCCCCCACCCAGAAGCAGATGCCATCATGTTTCCTGTATAGCCTGCAGAACTGTGAGCCAATGAAACCTCTTTTCTTTATAAATTACCCAGTTTCAGGTATTTCTTTATAGCAGCATGAGAACTGACTAATACACCTGCATTTAAGAAAGATTACTAAGAACAAATAAGATAATTATCTACCCAATTATTCCATTTCAGTGTCACTGGTTGCTGGAGCCTATCTTCAAAGCTCAGGGTGCAAGGAAGGAACCAGTCCTGGACGGGATATCATCGCATCACAGGGCACACACACACGTGTGCACGCACACACACACACACACACTGGGACCATTTAGACATGCCAGTTCACCTAACGTGCAGATCTTTGTGATGTGAGAGGAAACAGGAGTACCTAGAGAAAAACCCAGGCTGACATGGGAAGAATGTGCCAACTTCAAACAGATTTCAGTCCCGGCCAAAAATCCATTTTTTCCCTCTTCAGTGTTATAATAAAACAACATTGAACAAAATGACAATATTTCAGGGCCTGCTATATTTTAGCACTGTAGAAGGGTAGTCTACTGGAATTGTAGTACATACAGGGCTATGTGTTTCCAACATTTTCCAGCCTCTGGAAACCTGTTGAATTCTGTCGTGACAGCCAATGCCTACCTATGGTCCCCAGAGTCTCAAATGGAAGCGACAAGAATAAGAAATATGCCACTTATAATGTTTTTAAATTTTTAACATTATAATTTAAAACTACTACTACAGCTCACTATTAAAAACAACAAACAGGCTGGGTGTGGTGGCTCACACCTGTAATCCCAGCACTTTGAGATGCTGAGGTGGGCAGATCACGAGGTCAGGAGATAGAGACCATCGTGGCCAACATGGTGAAACTCCGTCTCTACTAAAAATACAAAAATTAGCCAGGCATGGTGGTGCGTGCCTGTAGTCCCAGCTACTTGGGAGGCCGAGGCAGGAGAATCGCTTGAACCAGGGAGTTGGAAGTTGCAGTGAGCCAAGATCATGCCACTGCACTCCAGCTTGGTGACAGAGCAAGACTCCGTCTCA
>NW_016107973.1:525199-551089 GCF_001604975.1 Cebus imitator | reverse complement strand
TTCAAATATCAGTGCCAAAAAAGATTAAGGCAATCAGGGCCCGAGTGGCTTCAGGATGCAGTAGTAAAAGCTTTAGAGCAATTTGGGGTTTTGATACTGATCAGCCATTCAAAGGGTTTTCCTTGATTTACTTAACCTCTGCTAATGTCTATACTCTGAAATAAACTATGGACCAGGCACAATGACTCACTCCTGTAATCCCAGTACTTTGGGAGGCTGAGGTGAGAGGATCACTTGAGGTCAGAAGTTCGAGACCAGCCTGGCCAACACGGTGAAACTCCGTCTCTACTAAAAATACAAAAATTCACCAGGCTTGGGGGCACATGCCTGTAATCTCAACTACTCGGGAGGCTGAGACAGGAGAATTGCTTGAACCTGGGAGGTGGAGGTTGTAGTGAGCCAAGATTGTGCCACTGCACTCCGGCCTGAGTAACAGAACGAGACTCTGTCTCAAAAAAAAAAAAAGAAAAAAAACCTATAAATTTAATATTAGATTGCTGAAATAAAGGTTAAGATTAAAGCAGTTACAATTTTGAGTACCATTTGCTTACATTAGTTTTGTTAATATTAATTTTCCATCCTTCACATCACCTATCCCAGAGAAAATACCTGTTGCTCTGACTGAACCCCTCCCTATCTGTTGCCACCTTAAAAACCAGTCAGTTCACATAGTCCTCAAACCAAGGTCTGCTGGTCCTAGGGTGATGATTTCACTTCCCCCACCATTATCATGATCAACAACAGGATTATTAGATTAGCATCTATGCGGGTGTATAAAATGACTTGTCCCTAAGTCTTGGTGGTTAATCATCTATAGGAGAGGTCACTGGGTATGTAAAACATTTCTCAATCTTCTTGCAATACCACCTCCCTTAGAAGGATTTTTAGACATATTTTCCTTATCAACTACTTTCTGCCCAGATCATGAAATTTTAATACCATAGATGAAATATTAACTCCTTATACACTATGGACCTTTGTAGTACCAAAAATCATTCTGAAGTCTATTGTCCCTTTACCCTCAAAAGTCTATTTTCAGCCCCTTACTGGTAATATCACTCCTCTTGGGAATGCATAAAATACTGTTACGAAAGCAAAATCTGGAACCCCATTGCTGCCCTTTATTTGATGCGTGACACTGGAATGCTTTTTCAGCATCTGTCAGCCTGCCCTTGCTTATTGGTAAAAGGGAACTCATGATGCCTTCCTTAGAAAACTGTTCTGTGGGAATAGATGAGAAATCCCACACAGAGTAGATGGCATCTAGTAGGATTTCAATAGATGGTCATCCAGGTCCACTTTTCTCCTTTCTCCCAGAGAAGTGATGACTGTTATTTAAACCAAGCAGCATAACTGCCACAGAGACCACCTGGAAGTGGAGCAGGAAGATGGAGCATATGCTCACACTTACATCATACATGAACCTTTGGGGCCATTTCTGTGTTGCCGGATGGTTTGCTGATGTATTGGGGTGAGGTGAGATTTGTCACTTCTGTCCCCTTCTTTGATCTTCTGGATTGATATTGGAAAAGCAGTTTCCTATTGAGTCTCAAATGAAGAGGGAGTGCAGATGAAGAGGTGGCAGGAGTCATAACCCCTTGACCCTCATACCAGACCCATTACCACTTACATGATCTTGTGCTGGGATTTCATCTGCACTATCAGCTTCTTCAAAGAGAGAGAGGTTGTTGAATGAGTGACCATAAGGGCACAATCCTAGCAACATAAAAAACTACAAGTGTTTAAGTCCTAGATGGTCATCATCTATAAAAGCAGACCATGTGTTGTCCTTTGAGGAGACTAAGAGTTGCATCCCCACTCCTGATCATTACTAGATGCCTCTGCAAAATTGATTTGCCATCAGTGAATCTGAACTGGTCATCTGTAAACTGGAAATAATGATGTCTTCCTCACAGACTTGTTGTGAGAGATTTATGCAAAATATGTAATTGCACATTTTTGGCTGTATTTGTGCTATCTTAGAGTAAGTGCCCCTTTGCATCTTTTTGCTCCTGAAAATAGTGTTTCCGAGATTTCTCTAATAAGGTAACTTTGGGGATGTTTAGATATTATGAACCCTGACCATTTTTGTACCATTGCCCAAGCTGCTCGATTCTATCCCTGGCTCCATCAGTTTGTGTGGTGAGCAAATTCTTTGCCATCCAGCTCTGTGCTTAGCAGCAGGTACGTTGTAGTCATATACATCCATGAAGAGAGCATAATCATACCTCGATAGTAGGGTTGTCATGAGGATTAAATTCAACCACTAAAGTGAAGAACGTGGAGCTGGACCCTCTAAACAATGTACTTCATCAGTATTAGTTCCCCTTCCTCTCTGGATCAGGAAACTAATGTGGTTTGTAAGCTGACCCCTCAGGTAGGACCCCTTCACTTGCATGCATATCAGAATTAGCTTGGAGAGCCTTTTAAAAACTTTTAGCAGAAACTCACTTGTTGTTGGAAATAGGACTTCTGTATCAAAGTTCATTCAAGTGATTAAGTCATAGTAATATGGGCCTCAGGAAGTAGATATTCCACTGGACACCTAAAGTGTTATGCAAAAGCCCATTTCCCCTTCATTCTACTCATACTAGGTATGACAAGCTTTCACCTTTACTGCCAATCTGATCACTCATTTCCTTAGACCTGCCCCTTGGAAGAGCTCTCTCAGATGATTGTTAACTTAGATTCACAGCTCTTGTTCCTCCATGGTGTCTCCTGTTACAAGAGCTCAACATGAAAATATGGCATGCTTCTACGATGTTAAGCCTGAAGGTAAAATGAGGGGACACAAAATAGCTTATTATCTGGAAATAGGATTTTGATTTTTATCCCTGACCCCAAACTTCATGAATGAGATGATGAGATGGCAAGTGACTGATGATGCTCTATTCTTCACAAGATGCCATCAGCTAGAGATGGAAGCCCTAGTGTGGGCTCCTGGGGCTGCCTCTACCTCCCTCACTCCCTGAATTATTTTCTGTGGACTAAGATTTGTGCTCTGTTTGTGGCTCTGATGGTGTTGGTGTGTGTCTTCTGTGCAGGAATGGGGTGCAGGGGAGGGGAATGCTAGGGAGGTGTCGGCTGTTAGGGAAACCCTGAGAGGAGGGGATCCTGATGTAAGAAAGGAGTGAAAGCCATGGCCCTAAGTCAGGTTAGTCTGGCATGCACATGATGTCTGTTTTTAAATTTTTTTTAAAGAAATTATTTTTTCAAAAAAGAGACAAGGGCTCACTATGTTGCCCAGGCTGTTCTTTAATTCTTGGGCTCAAGTGCTCATCTTGTCCCTGACTCCCAAAGTGCTGGGATTACAGGCGTAAGCCACCACACCCAGCCACATGTGATGTCTAATAATAGTATTACATTTCTCCTCCTCAGAGGCATCTGAATTTCCTGTCAGGATATGACTCTGCCATGTTTGTGTGCCTTGTAAACCGGTTTCTGACACTGTGAATAAGGACACCATTACTGTTGTTCTCAGAAGGCTGGGTGGTGGCATGAGAATGGGAGTTGTGGAAGAGGATTGAATTTTTTGGAGGACACAGGTGATCAGAGCAACTTTCCAGACCCCACGAATGGGAAAAAGAATAGCCTCTTCCAGCTAAGAGGAGGGCAGGAGAGACAGCTAGGAGGGCAGCAGGGGCCTCTTAAAGCAGGAACCATACGGTGGTACATGAGGACCTGGACCATCAACTCTAAGTGAGATGCTGGTCTGAGATGTTAGAGCACTTTTACATGCTTTCATGAGCTGAAGCTAGAACACGGGCCTGCTGATTCCCAACTCTCTACTCTCCTCATGAATTACTGCAAGCTGCCTTTTCAAACGAAAGGCAGACTTGTTTTTCGCCATACTGAAGACAGAATTCCTTCATCTCAAAAAAGAGGATTGACACCGCTCTCTTAAACAGTGGTCCTGAAGGTAAACTGACATCTTGTGTGTGCAGTAAATAAGCTCAGTGCAAATATAATCCCATTCATGTTAATGAGACCCTGGGGTGATTGGAAAATGGAGGGATCAGCCAACAGTGCAGTTAGGTCAGAGCACAGAGTGCTTGGCACACAGGACTAGAAATGTAGGCTGGGTCCATGGGGAAGGAGTTGTCCTTGGCAGGGAGAGAAGGTGGGCTGCTTTTGAGGATGTTTTGAAGGCATGATTATCTTTTTCCACTTTCCTAATAGCACCAACATTATTTGGAACCATTTTTTTCTTTCAAGGGCTATATTTGGCTCTGAGCCTCTGTTGCTATGCAACAGGCTCCTCTGAGCTCACAGCATGATTCAGAGATACTGATCTGGACAGCTGCATCCACAGAGTCCTGGAGAGGGCATGACAGAGAGTGGGTGGGAGAAGGTCTGGGAAGCCTATACAGGAATGAGGTCCAGGCTGTCTGGAACAGCCTGCTCTCTGGGAGGGGCCATCTCTACAGTGTAGGCAAGTCAGCCAACACTGATGAGGGACAGAGCAAGTAAACAAGATGGATTAAATGAACCAAATATATGGAGTTAACATAAAATGAAATTTATGTTTAGTCTTTTAATATACATAGGAATTTTCCAAACATAATTGGCAAAAGACTCTCCAAACTGTTTCGTGAATTGCTCTAAAGAATAACATGTTTTGTCATTTCTACAAGTAGAGACTTTAAAGCAATCGTAAGCAAACAGAACAAATCTGGAGGCATCACATTATTAGACTTCAAATTATGCTTCAAGGCTATAGTTACCAAAACAGCATGGTACAAAGTAGGCACAAAGACCAATGGAATAGAATAGAGAACCCAGAAATAAAGCTGAATACTTAACAGCCAACTGATCTTCAACAAAGCATACAAAAACATAAATTGTTCTACTTAAATAGTGTGCAGTAGGATAAATTTAAAAAAAAAAACATAAATTGGAGAATGGACACTCTATTTAACAAATGGTTCCGGAAAAACTGGCAAGCCATGTGTAGAAGAATGAAACCGGATCTCTATCTCTCACTTTGTAGAAAAATTTACTCAGGATGGATAAAAGACTTAAATATAAAACTATGAAAATTCTAGAAGAAAACATTGAAAAAACTCTTATAGACATAGGCCTAGGCAAAGGATCTATGACTAAGACTCCAAAAGCAAATTTAAAAAAATAAACAAAAATAAGTAAATGGAGCCTAATTAAACTAAAAAGCTTCTGCACAGCAAAAGAAACAATCAGCATAGAAAACAACCCACAGAATGGGATAAAATATTTGTGAACTACACATCTGACAATGGACTAATATACAGAATCTACAAGGAATTCAAACAAATCATTGAGAACAAAAACCAAAGAATCTCATCAAAAAGTGAGCAAATGACATGAGTAGATATTTCTCAAAAGAAGATATACAAATGGCTAATAATCATATGAAAAATTCTCAACATCACTAATTATCAGGGAAATGCAAATGAAAACCACAGAGTACCACTTTACTTCTACAAGAATGGCCATAATTAAAAAGTCAAAAAACAATAGATGTTGGCATTGATATGTGGAAAAGGGAACACTTATACACTGCCAGTGGGAATGTAAATTAATACAACCTCTGTGGAAAACAGTATGGAGAATCCTTAAAGAGTGAAAAGTAAATCTGCAATTAAACCCAGCAATCCTGCTACTGGGTACCTACTCAAAGGAAAAGAAGTCGTTATATTAAAAAGCCATTGCCTACATATGTTTATAGCAGCACTGTTCACAATTTCAAAGATGTGAAACCAAACTAAGTGACCATCAGTTAATGAGTGGATAATCTATCTGCACTTTGGTATAGGCATCTACAGTTGACGCTGTCCCTCACAGATTTTTGACCAATGTGGAGACCAGATACTGTGAAAACAAGGAATGAAAAGGCTTATGGAACCCTGCATTACCATCTCAAGGTGGCCAGTCAATTTAGGACCATCCCACTATCCGTGTTCTCTAGCCGAAAAATCACCAGGAGCACACCTGGTGCCAGTCCAAGTTGGGGTTTTACTTGTAAACCAAAAAGTGTCTGAGATAGGTCTCAATCATTTTAGAAGTATATTTTGTCAAGGTTAAGGACATGCCTATGACACAACCTCAGGAGGTCCTAAGAACATGTGCCGAAGGTGGTCAGGCTACAGCTTGGTTTTATATATTTTAAGTAGACATAAGACTCCAATCAATACATGTAAGATGTACATTGGTTCAGTCCAGAAAAGTAGGACAACCTGAAGTCGAGGGTGTGGGGAGGTGGATGGGGATGTGGTTGGGGGAGTGGGGCTTCCAGGTCATAGGTGGATTCAAAGATTTTCTGATTGACAATTGGTTAAAAGAGTTTATCTGAAGACTTGGAATCAATAGATGGGAGTGTCTGGGATAGATGAGGAAGGGGTTTTGGAGACCAAGGTTCTTATTGTGCAGATGAAACCTCCAGGTAGCAGGCTTCAAAGATAATAGACTAAATGTTTCTTATCAGACTTAAAAAGGGGCACTTGGGAGGCAGAGGTTGGTGGACCATCAGACCATCTGGCCAACATGGTGAAAATCCTGTCTCTACTAAAAACACAAAAATTAGCTGGGCATAATGGCGTGCACCTGTAGTCCCAGCTACTCAGGAGGCTGAGGCAGGAAAATCACTTGAACCTGGGAGGCAGAGGTTGCAGTGTGCCGAGATCACACTACTGCACTCCAGCATGGTGACAGAGCAAGACTCCATTGCAAAAAAAAAAAAAAAGAAGTTCCAGACTCTTAGTAAATTCTCTCTTGGATCAGGAAAAAGATCTGGAAAGAGAAGGAGATTCTCTACAGAATGTAGATATTCCCCAGAAGAGACAGTTGTGCAGGGCCATTTCAAAATGGCCATATGTCAAAGGAATATGTTTTGTAGTAAAATACTTTGATTTCTTTCAGGGCCTGCTATCTCTCATGCTGGTTTAGTAACTATAAGGGTTATTGCCGAGTTTAAAATGAGGAAACTGAGGCCAGTATAAGAAAATTAAATGCCAGTTTATTCAGCTCCTGGGTGAGGTTCTATGGTCCAGGGAAAGGGGACCAGAGAAGTCACGCTGCTGAATTCCTGGGGCGGGGAGTTGCGGGGGGAGTGAGTTTTATGGCTAGGAGGAAGGAGCAACAGCTGGGTGCTCTGATTGGGTCTGGGGGAGCGGGATTGGGACGGGGCAGGCCACTATTGGTTGGCAAGATGTTGGGTGGGTTTTTCTAGCGCAAGGGCCGGCCAGGGTTGCATCAGCCGGAGCCTTCCAGGGGAGCCATGGGGCAGAGCTAGGTGCCGAGTGCAGAGCCAGGTACCGGCACAGAGTCAGGTGCTGAGTGCAGAGGTGGGTGTGTCCAGCCTCCCGGCGAGGCAACCGGCCTTACAGTAACAACCCAACAGATTCACCTTGCCTATTGCCCAGATAGAGCCAAGTAAGGAGACAAGGAAATTGCAATGTGGAAAGAGAAATTTAGGCAGATCTGGCTGTGTGGGAGACTAGAGTTTTATTATTACTCAAACCAGTCTCCCTGAGTGTGAAAGACAGAAAAGCTCTTCAAAGTTTATATCTCAGACTACATTATAAGGAGTTACGATCTCTTGCTCTATAGCCATTGTCCACTATTAGCATAAACATACACCCATGTATATATATTCTCTAAATCAGCTACATCTTAAATCAGCTACCTTGACTTGCTCCAGCATGTCTGAACAGAACTGGGCAAGCTCCAAACCCTGGTGCATGCCATTTCTTATTTGGAAACCCTCCTGACCTTCTCCTGTCTAGCTTCCTCTTCTTTCTCATCTTCTTTCTCCCTATCTGTTCAGGAAATTTCCAAGTTTTTAGCCAATCAGGTCAAGCATAGAATGTGAGGTCCCATTCCGGCCAATGGAAACTGGACACGGCAGTAGGGTTATTGTGTTAGGTTATGAAAGTTGTAAATGTCCCTGTCTCCCTTGTTCAGATGTGCTCTTATGGCAAGACTGCCGGCAGGTTGCACTATTCTCGCAGGAAGTAAACTAGCCTTGCTGAGTAATCCACTGTCTCAGTGTGGATTTTTCCCAATGTTATAAACCCGTTTCCAACACTGAGCATTTGGGGATCAGAGTTTTTAAGGATAATTTGGTTGGCAGTAGGCGGGGCAGTGAGTCATGAACGCTGATTGGTTGGATGGGAGATGAAATCATAGGGAGTCAAAGTTGTCCTTTTGTGCTAAGTCAGGAAATCCTGCATGGGGGCCACAAGATCAGAGAAGCCAATTTCTTAATCTGGGTGGTGCCAGCTGATCCATTGAGTGCAGGGTCTTCAAAATATCTCAAGCATTAATCTTAGGTTTTACAACAGTTATTTTATACCTAGGAACGACTTGGGGATGAGAGTTCTTAAGGAGAACTTGGTGGGTAGGAGGAAACCAGAGAGCCGGGAGTTTCCTCCGGGTTGGGGGAAACCAGTGAGCGGATTGGTCAGGTCAGAGATGAAATCATAGGGAGTTGAAGCTGTCTTCTTGCACTGAGTCAGTTCTTGGGTTGGGGCCACAAGATCAGATGAACCAGTTTATCCATCTGGGTAATGCCAGCTGATCATCAAGTGCAGGGTCTACAAAATATCTCAAGCACTGGCCTTAGGTTTTACAATAGTGATTTTATCCCCAGAAGCATTTGTTTAATAAGAATATAAACAATGATGATATCTAACCAGTGGTTAATGGTATATTTGCTTGCTTCTTCAATTTGTCCTCTTTTTCAAATATATTTACATATTTTAAAAATACACTTAAAAGAATATTTCACTAAGTAAATTGTTTCAAACCTTCAAACCTGCAATTCTACCTCTAGAAGGTTCCTATGGACTTTATCATGCAAAACTATGTCTGCTAAAAAGAAGATATTGTCATTTTATTCCTCTTATGAGATCTTTTAGAGAAGGAAACATCTATCTAGTCTTCTTCAGTTTCAGTTTCAACGGCTTCTCATAAATACATGCTCACTTGTACTCTATGGAACAACTCTGTGTTTCCATTGCTTATCTGACTTATGTCCCAGGCATCTCCCTCAAAAATGGAAGAGGCAAATTCTAGGGCCAATCTTTAGATAAGACATTTAAAAGCTGTAGAGCCTTCAGTCCATTGTGGGAAGTAATAACCATGAGGAATTATGAACTCACACTCATTGGACCCGTTTCAAATGAAAAATTGTATCTGTGTTACTGGTTGAAGAGATCTGAGTTACCCTGAGTTACCAGTGGCATATCAATATGGGCCTGCAGCAACTTCAATTCTTGCCTCCTCAGAAAAAAGAATTCAACCGAGGGGCATAAGGCAGAAAAAGAGACTAAGGGAAGTTTTAGAGCAGGAGTAGAAGTTTATTTTAAGAGGCATTAGAACAAGAAATAAAGCAAAGTTCACTTGGAAGAGATCCAAGAGAGTGTTAAAGTACAAAAAGAACATTTAACCTTGATCCTAGGACTTTATAGGTGCTCCTCTTTCCTTTGATTCTTCCCTTACGGTGGGCTTCCCTAAGGGAAACATGTGCAGTGCCTTTCTCACACTTGGGAACTAAGCACTCTCAGTGTGTTTAGGAAGTTGTATGCAAGCCCATTTGAGACTTTCTTCCCTTTTCCAACTGAGTGTCCCTGAGAGGTCATATGTCACCATTTGTTTCTTAATGTGCATGCCCAGGAATTTTCTTCTTCCTGGTATCTGGTTTCAATTAACACGTTAATGCTAATAGCTGTGTATCATCAAGAAATTGTCCGTCCCTGGTGCCCTGGCACCAGCTGCTGAATTATCATTTTTAGAGAGGCAGTGTGATACTTGTTGAACCATCACCTGACATTCCTAGTGAGTGGGGGGAGAGCCCTCTCCTGCCCTGCTCATGCCTATCTACCTGTAACATCTAGAAATGGTGATGTTGGTGGAGTTAGGTGGCTAATGATAATTAAAGCATTAGAGTACATTTGAGGAGACTTCTTACAGGAAGTGATGTTTAAGCAAAGACCTGAGGCTAGGGAATGCCAAATAAAAATTATAGGAGTTCATTGTTTTGGACAAACCTTTTGCACTAGGCCCCAACAGCATAGACTAAAAATCAAAATGGAGTCACCCGTGTTAAAATTCCTTTTTTTATTTTTCTTTTTTTTGAGATGGAGTCTGGCTCTGTCACCCAGGCTGGAGTGCAGTGTCACAATCTCAACTCACTGCAACCTCCACCTCCTTGAACCTCCTAGGTTCAAGTGATTCTCCTGCCTCAGCCTCCTGAGTAGCTGGGATTATAGGCGCCAGCCACCACACCCAGCTAGTTTTTGTATTATTAGTACAGACGGGGTTCTGTCATGTTATCCAGGCTGGTCTCGAACTCCTGATCTCAGGTGGTCCACCCTTCTTGGCCTCCCAAAGTTCTGGGATTATAGGTGTGGACCATCGTGCCAGATCTACCCATGCTAAAGTTCTATGTAACCAAACCCAAACTAAGTTGCTCTGTGACCTTCCAGAGAAAGAGATAACAGTCTATTTTACTACACACTAGTCCATTTTAAATCTTCAGTTGACATGATAATGAAGTTCCCTCTGCTTTAATTCTCACACAAAAAGGTAGCCTGAAGTTACCTGAGGTTAACTCATCAGTTGTTTTTCTACTGTTCTGCCTCTCTGTTCCTTCCTTATGAGAAAAGTATCTTTGAAATGCCTAACATGATCTTTGTTCTTTCTTTCTGCTTTCTTCAGCCTGTCTCTGTCTATAAAGTTAACCTCTTCTGTTCAGCTCATGAGAGCACTTTCTGTATTTTACGGTATAACGTGCGACCAGATTCTAGAATGGCAAATAAAGCCAATTGAGATCTTTAAGCTAAATTTGTTGTAATTTTATCTTTTGACTGATCTGGCAATCATGAAGTGAACTGTCTTCCCCATGAAACCCTGAAAGTCTTGAGTAAGTCCTTCTCAGGTCTGAGCTCAGCTCTCTCTGGCACTTGAGATCCCTGATATTTTTATACCAAGGTTAGTTTGTGCTATGAGAAAGCATTTGACTTTGGAGTACATAGGGTTAGTTTGTTCTGTTGCAGAGCAGGGTTTGCAGTAGCTGACAAATTACTGGCGAGGACTGCAGTTTTTTGCTCTGTTTGGAGATGTTTCATGTGTTTTCTCAAGATTATGGTCATACAGAAATGTGGGTTGCACCACATTTGCAGCTAGAAAGGACTGCAGTTTTAAGGTAACTGACAGTAGTGGAAGTGAGTGGTTATTACTGCAGGGGAGTGATCTCCGGCTTTCGAAATTCACAGGTATGTGGGTTTTTTCTTCTGCACTTAGGTAAGGGAAGCCTCAGGTCTTAGGTAAGGGAAAGCCTTAGGTAAGGGAAGCCTTAGTAAGGGAACTGGGTCAGACAGAAACTATAAAATCATTGGCTAAGTTGGGCAAGAAGATCCTGTAGCCAAAGTCATCTTGGCTCTGAGAAACCCAAGATTCAATGTAAAAATGGGATCCCTAATTTCTAAAGATCTGAGTAATTCACATTTCAGTAGACCTGCCTTAGTTATACATAAGATTTCTAGCCCCAGGCAGGACTTGGTGGCTCATACTCATAATCTCAGCACTTTGTGAGGCTGAAGAGGGAGGATTGTTTGGGGTCAGGTGTTTGAGGTGAGCTGTCTCTAAGACAAATAATAATAATAATAATAAATTAGCTGAACCTGGCAGCACATGCCTGTAGTCCTAGCTACTCAGGAGGCTGAAGCTGAAGGATTCCTTGAGCACAGGAGTTTGAGGCTGCAGTAAGCTATGATTGAACTACTGCCTTTAAGTCTAGGCAACAGAGTGACCCTCTATCTTAAAAAAAAGAAAAAAGAAAAAAAAAATTCTGGCCCCAGAAGCAACAAATTTTTACAAAAGTGACAAAATTTTACTAAAGATAATCTAGTATTATGGTGGCCATTATGTGAAACATCATCTAAGAAAGTGTACTTGAATTCTTAGCCTCTTGAAGGCAGAGAAAATGGGATTCCTATTGGCATTTAGAAGCCTGGAGAAGAAAACAGGACTGTAAAATATTTTCTAAAAGATTCATTGTGAAAAGCTAGTAAAAAGCTAAAAACACAAGATATCCCCCATAAAAAGGATTGCAAAATTTACCTAATTCTTTGTGTTCTCCTTTAACTTATGTTGCCTGGAATATTCCCAGTGTACTAACTGTCTGAATTGCATTTCCTCTCTGAATAAAAGGAAAGTTAAACAATTTCCTTATAAGGTAGAACCACCTCAGAATTCTGGAGATAGTCCCCTATTTGCTTATACTTTCTGGATAAAAAATGGAAGCCAGGGCCATAGTTTAAAATTTTCCTAAACCCAAAAGATCTTCAAAAGTTTTCTGAAGAATTCAGGCCAGAGTCTGAGAAAAAGTCTTGCTCAGCCACTCAGCATGCTAATGCTGAAGTACGATGGCCTGATTGTAGTTCACTGCAGCGTCAAACTCTTGGGCTCAATCAATCCTCCTGAGGTCACTGGATTACAGGCATGGGTCACTGTGCCTGACAAAACAAAATTCAAGGTCTTAATTGTAACTTTTTTTTTTTTTTTTGAGATGAAATTTCGCTCTTGTTGCCCAGGCTGGAGTGCAGTGGTACTATCTTGGCTCACTCGCAACCTCCACCTCCTGGGTTCAAAAATTCTCCCTCAGCCTCCTGAGTAGCTGGAATTACAGGCATGAGCCACCATGCCCAGCTAATTTTTTATTTTTAGTAGAGATGGCGTTTCTCCATGTTGGCCAGGATGGTCTTGAACTCCCGACCTCAGGTGATCCACCAGCCTTGGCCTCCCAAAGTGCTGAGATTACATGTGTAAGTCACCACACCCAGCCAACAACTTTTTTTGTTTTTTAAACAGAGTCTCACTCTGTGACCAGGCTGAAGTGCAGTGGCACAATCTCAGCACACTGCAGCCTCTGTCTTCCAGGTTCTTCAAGGGATCCTCGTGCCTAAGCCTCCAGAGTAGCTGGGATTATAGGTGTGTGCCACCACACTCAGCTAATGTTTATATTTTTAGTAGAGAAGGGATTTCATGCCGGGCGTGGTGGCTCATGCTTGTAATCCCAGCACTTTGGGAGGCTGAGGTGGGTGGATCACCTGAGGTCAGGAGTTCGAGACCAGCCTGACCAATATGATGAAATCCCATCTTTNGAGCCATCGTGGCCCTTAATTGTAACTTATGATCCTTTATAATAGTTGACCTCTACCACCTAATACAATTGGTGGGGTCTGGGGAGACCCAAAATTGTCTTCTCTTGAGAATGATATCTGTAAGACTTAAAGAAAGAGGAAAGAAACATGAAAAGTTTATTTTAGAGAAAACAAATCTGAGAAGGGTGTCTGGCCAATTTAGGTCAGAGGCACACTTTCTTACAGACTAAGAGTTTTTAAAGATTCAGGGTGGGAGAGTTTATCAGAGCCTTGGACTGCTTCTGCGTCTCTTTGTTGTGCTTATCTGAGAGGGAGACTTGTGTGTCTGTTCCCATACGTCTTTCTGCAGCTGCAGGCATTACTGTCCCCCACCCCACTCTGCTTATAGTTTCCCTATCTTAGTGTACCCGAAGGGAAAGGAATGTGCTTATTAAGGCCCACTGGTTTACTGGGGCCCATCGTATGAGGGTGAAGTTTGGCAGTTACCCAAGGGACTTTTCTCCCACCTCCCTCTGTGCCCGAGCTGTCGTATCTGTGTTTTACTATCTGCTCTTTCTGGCTGCTTGTAGTTAGAAAAGAAGTGATTTTCTTGGAATGCTTGAGGCTGAGAAAGGGAGTTGGAACTTAAAGTGGCAGTGTTTGTCAGCGATGATGGTGCTCCTGCTCTGTCAATATCAAGAACCTGACAAACCCCATCTGGTCTACTTATGGTCCAGGCAAAGCGAGAAAGACTCAAATGACCTTTTGAAAGCCATTCCCAACCAATAAACTTGAATGACTTCTAGGCTTGTCCCAGAGCACTTCTCCAATAAGGGACCCCTAAAACAGTAGTTTCCAAAGTATTGTTGCCATTTGTGCAAACAACTAGGACATTGAAAAAGGGAATGCCCCCAAAGAGCTCCAAGAAAGCCCCCAAAACAGGCTGCCCACCCCCTCTGATAGTAATCTTCATGTTAACACCAGGATTTATAGGCCCCCAAGGAATGCTCAGGTTGAGTTTTTCTTTGTCCTATTCATTAAAGGGCTCTTCCTCGAAGTCAGTAATCAAATTAACAAAACATCTAAATTGAAAAGACTAACTATGAAATGAAATCTTTACAACTAGTTGGGCTCAGTGGCTCATACCCATAATCCCAGTGCTTTGGGAGGCTGAGTTGGCAGGATTGCTTGAGGCCATGAGATCAAGGCCAGCCTGTGCAACATAGGGAGACTCCCTCCCTACAAAAAAAAAATTAGCCACACTTGGTAGCCTGCACCTGTAGTCCCAGTTGCTTGGGAGGCTGAGGTAGGAGGATTGCTTGAGCCCATGAGTTTGAGGCTGCAGTGAGCTTTGATGGTGATAGTATACTCCAGCCTGGGTGACAGAGAGAGAACCTGTTTCTAAAAATATATATAAAATAAAATACAACTTTATGACATTTAGTTGGCTATTTTGAAACTCTGTAAAAGAAATTTACATCTGTAAAGGAAATCCCCGTTAGTAAGGTTGTCTCCCTTTCTGCACCTAAACCACTAGAAACTTTAACAATGGGAAAGATAGTGGCTTAGTTTACATAACAGCCTTACCGATGTTTAAGATGCTTTTTCTAGCCATCTTGTCTTAACTGGAGCTTTACCTATGCCTTTTTTTTTTTGTGACAAATAATAGGGTTTCTATTAATCCAAGATTCTATATTGTTCTAAGTATTGTAAATTGTCTTGTTTTATGTGAAAGTCATCATTTTTTTGGAAGTGCAAATTGTAGAGTTGCCTGATTAACAATTGCTTAGGGCATCGGAATGAGTGATTGAAAGATTGATGTCTAAAGGGGGGAAAGTATTTCAAAATTGGCAGATGAAGAAGCTATAAAATCTGCTTCTGTTTTTTTCTACATGTCTATGTATGTTAATGCTTATATATTTCTCAACCAAAATGTGTAAGAGACTGTAACTGATTGACTTAAAGTGCTTAAGTCAAATATTTTGTCAAAAAATTGAACTTAAATGCCTTTTAGCTTACGTGACTTGAGTACATTTTTGGTAAATAAGACTATTTGAGAAACAGTCGTGTCTTCTGATCAGCAAAAACACCCATGTATTTAACTTTTGGGGGTTTTTGTTTGTTTTTTGGAGACAAAACCTTGCTCTGTCACCAGGCTAAAGTCCAGTGGCTCCATCTCTGCTCACTGCAACCTCTGACTCCCTGGTTCAAGTGATTCTCCTGCCTTAGCCTCCCATGTAGCTGGGATTACAGGCATGTGCCACCACGCCTGGATAATTTTTGTATTTTTAGTAGAGACAGGGTTTCACCATGTTGGCCAGGATGGTCTCTGCCTCCTGACCTGTGATCTGCACGCCTTGGCATCTCAAAGTGCTGGGATTACAGGCATGAGCCACTGCCACTCAGCTAGATTTTTTATTAAATGGCTAATGCCTAACATTTTTATGCTGTAAAATTTATTAACAGGATAATTGGAGATAGTGGTTAGTTTTATTCAATGTCTCACAGAATTTTCATGATCTTGTGTCAGGTCAAATCAGCCTGGTTGTGCAAATTCCTATGTAGGTGGTGGGGGGAATGTTTCAAAATGACTCAGTGACCAATTAAATTCTTACAAATCCATACTTTACTCCAAGGCTTTCACACACCACCAATCATGCAAATACATTCAACAGACGCAGACTGTTAGAGACAGAGAGAAAGAATACAGCAAGTAGTTCAAGAGACCAGCATACTGACTGGGATTGGGTGGGGATGCTTCTCTTCTCTCAGCAGTGCTTCCAGTAACTGCAATAGATGGAAAAGAGGCCTCAGAGTTCTCACGGCCAGAGTTTCTGCAGGTGTCTCTCTCATGGTCAATTTCTTTGTGGTTTTTATGGTCCTCTGTAGGAGTGTCCAGTATCCATACCCATCATCTTTAGCTACCTTTTGGCTTCACTTTCTTGTCAGGTCTTGTGACAGTAAGTAGCTTGCCACTCATGAGCAGGGCAGGAGAGGGCTCCCCATCCCTGCACCACAAATGTCAGGCTGAAGTAGGTGCGGTTGCAGACAAACCTCTCGAACACGGAACTGGGAAGGAAGTGGTGTTTTATTTGGCCAGGAGCTGCAGTGGCATAGATGCCTAACAACCAAGCTCCCCAACAAAGAAAATCCTTGCCCTTTTAAAGGCTTACAGCTCTAGAACTTACATGTGAAAGGGTCTTGAGTTTACAACTCCAGAAATTACATGTGAAAGGGTCTTGATCCATGAGGTAGGTGTGGGGGACGTGACTTAGGTAGGGGTCTGATCGTGTTTAGGTAAAAACAATGCCTTCTGGAAAGATTCCTCCATACCATATCCCTGATCTATAGATGGGATTGTGGTTAGCAGAAGGGGTCTTATCCTTGACCTGGCTTGCAGCACCAACTGGTCCCTCCTCTGTGTAACTTCTAACTTCTCCTTTTGAGATGCAATGTAGAAGCCTGAAGGGGAAATGGCCTTAGAAGCTGAAGAGAATTAAAGGTCTGCTTCGACCATCAGGTGATGGTTCAGCAGTTGTCACACTGCCTCTCTAAAAATGATAATTGGTCACAGGCACCAGGGAGAGGGAATTTCCAGATGATCCAGCAGTTGTCACATTAAAATGTAATTGGTTGCAGGTGCCAGGGAGAGGCCATTTCCCACTAGATTAAAACACTTGAAATTGGTAATCAGCAGCTTCCAATAAAATCTCAGGTATTGGGCAAGTGAGCCTGGGCATGCACATTAAGTGACAAAAACGCAGAGTATGACCTTCTGGGGGCATTCCACTGGAAAAGGGAAGAAAGCCTCAGGTGAGCATGTGTACAGCTCCAGCAAAGGCATTGTGCATGCTCACCTCCCAAGTGCAAGGAGGGCACTGTGCATGCGGGTAACCCAATCTAAAGGAAGAATAACGGGAAAGGGGTGCAAGACACCCAAAGTAGGCCAGCATATAAAACCCTAAGTCAAAAGGTCAAATGCTGCACTTGTTCTTCAAGTTGCCCATTGGGGCCCCTTCCAGGTGTACTTTCTTTCATCCCTGCTCTAGAGATTTTTAATAAACTTTTACTCCCGCTCTAAAGCTTGCCTTGGTCTCTTCTTCTGCCTTATGCCCCGCAGTCAAATTCTTTCTTCTTAGTAGGCAAGAACTGCAGTTGCTGCAGTCCTATATGGATTAGCTGTCAGTAACTTAAATATTCGCCAACCCAACAGTGTCTGGCCACAGCAAGTGTCATCACTTTATTCCACCATACATATGCTTATCAGTCTGAGAGCTCAGTAGTTTCACTATAAGCTGAGTCACTTGTCAAAAGTGGCTCCATTTTGAGAGATTTAGGATCACAAACATTATAGATCACAAGAAAGTTTACTAAATATGTAAGTTAGGCATAAATGTTTATAAATGAACCCTTCATAGTTTCAGAAATCTTTTTGGTAACTTAAATCCTTAAGTAATAAATACTCATTAAATGTTCAGGTTATTTCTAAATAAGTTGGAATACTAAAACATTAATTACTAATCACATACTTTGGTATCTTGTTTTTATATGGTATAAAGAAGCAAAATATATTTGGGCCTGCTAATAAACATTTAAAAATTTGTTCTGTGAGAAAGCATATGCTTCTAGAAATTATGAAATAAACTGTAGGGGCCAAAGGAAGACCTCTCCTCCACTCTGTGAAGGTTTGCCCAAAAATCAACTCATGAAAGGCAGATTAATAGCAGAAATGGCACACACATTCATTGACTTGCCTGGAGAGAATCACAGAGTGATTTTCCCAAAGCCTCCCCAACCCATGGAGTACAGAAGCTTATATACTCTTTTGAGGTTACAGAAAAAATGGGGATTTGGAGCATGACCAAAAACTGGTTATGGTGATAAATCAGGTTATAGCTGCAAGACAGGTTATGGAAAGGAGAGAAGTAGAGGCCTGGCTGGCAAAGATTGTTTTACGTAGATGAAACATCACAGGTAGCAGCCATAAGAAACAGTAGATGGTAAATACTTCTTATAGACTTTTAAGGTGTCAGACTCTCAGTTAATCTCACCTAGATGTGGACAAAGAAGGGCTTCAGAGAAACTTTGGCTGCATCAATGCAGATTCTTTATAGATGCAAATCTCCTACAAAAAAAATAGATTTGTGAGGTTTCTTCTGCTCATTGTGTTAATGGTGAAGGGTTTCCAGGTTCTGTGGGTCATGAACAAGAAATTAGAAGAAAACGCACTAACAAAGCAAGGAAGGAATGAAGGGTTTTATTGAGAATGAAAGTACACTCCACAGTGTGGGAGCAGGTCTGAGCATAGGGGCTCAAAGTCCCCTTTAACAGAATTTTTGGGACTTTGAATATCCTCTGGAGGATTCCATTGGTTACTTGTGGTATGCCCTATGTAAATGAAGAGGATGAAGTTAAGTTACAACGTCATTTACTTGGCCTACACCCTATGGAGAGGATATTTCCTGTCATAGCTGAAGCGTGAATCAGCCTCATGTTCCCTGACTGCAGATCCTATTTTCCTGCCTCAGTTGGCTGTCTGGACTGCCATCTCAAAATATGTCAAGTAAGTATATTTTGGGGTGAAATATTTTTATTCTCTTCAGTATATTCATTAAATATTGGCATGTGACACAGTTCAAACTGTCTACTTCCCACATTTTCACAAGAAAATAAGGTTACTAAGAATTTAAAATTTTAATTAATATATATAATTAAAACTACTAGAAATAAGAAAAGCAATTTATTTATGCAAAGTGTACAAGGAAAGTAAGGTGTGTTTTGGCAAGAGAAATTGTAAAAAGACATGATAATATATTTTTGTTAAAAGAGCAAATTTCATCTAATTTGGAGATTTTTTAAAGAATATTTCAAAGTATAGCTTTAGGAAGCTTCGACAAAGAGTCAAACTCTGTAAAATATTTAAAGAGATTTATTCTGAGCCAAATATGAGCAACCATGGCCCTTAACACAGCCCTCAGGAGGTCCTGAGAACATGTGCTCAAGGAGATCAGGGTGCAGCTTGGTTTTATACACTTTAGCAGGACATGAGATATCAATCAAATACATTTAAGAAATAAATTGGTTTGGTCCAGAAAGGCGGGACAATTCCAAGGGGGTCTTCCAGGTTATTGGTAAATTTAAGGTAAATTTATACATTTTCTGATTGACAATTGGTTGAGTTTGTCTAAAGACCTGTGATCAATAGAAAGGAATGCCTGCGTTGTGATAAGAGATTGTTGAGGCCAAAGTTTTGCTATGCAGATAAAGCTTTTAGCTAGCAGGCTTCAGAGAGAATAGGTTGTAAAATATTTCTTGTCAGACTTAAAGTCTATGTTGATGTTAATGCTTGAGAGGTATAATGAGGTCATTCAACCCCTACTTCCCATCATGACCTAAAACAGTCTCTCAGGTTAAATTTTAAGAGCTCTCGCTGAGGAAAAAGTCCATTCAAATGGTTGAGGGGCCTTAGAATTTTATTGTTGGTTTACAGAAGGGAATTAAAACAAGGCAGGAAAGAACCAGTAAGTAAAAGAGATGCCAAAAAAAAAAAAAGGTTTTAAGTATGAAGATGCAGTTTTGGTAATGAAAGATGAAAAAACGAATTGTTTCTTTTGCTTAAGAGAACTTTGTGTAGTCAAAATGATATAGGGAAAAGGAAAGTAAATTTTACAAATTATAGAAAGTTCATGGAATGTAAATCTCATGACAGAAATTTTATGTGTCATCAAGTTGCCTAAAATTAGAAACTAATTATAAATAATATAAAGTTTTGCAAAAAAATTAAGCATTAATACAAAAATGCATTATGAAGGCAAGGTTTTGGGCCCCTGTGTTGGAATAATTGGGTTTTCTCAGGACATTGAGCTGTTTTTAAAAGAAAATTGTGAGAGATTTTTCTTACCTTTTAGGTAACTGGCGTAGGGAACAGAGATTCTGTGTTTAATCAAAATAATTTCTTGTGCTTTGTGTCTATGAAATTTTTTGTCACTTTCATTTTATTTCATAATGACTGTGTTCCTATTTTAATCAATATTCTAGACCTTTGATAGTTGACAAACTTCTCAAATATCAAAATTAAGTCTTTTTGACCTTGAAGTAACTTTGGAATATTGTGACAAGTCCTAGAACTTCTGAGGTCATTCAACCCCTACTGTAACCCCTAACTGTAAAAGAGATAGTACGCCAAGTCAGCTTATCTGTTATGTTAATTTATATGAGAAGCACTGTCTAAATAAGGAATGATGGTTAATCTTCTTTGAGTTATATTTACATGGATATATTATTGATATGTGTTCCGAAATTGTATGACATTCCTGGAAATCTGATGTTTTGGTATAAATGCTATTAGTCACAATTTTGGTTCAGAAATAACCAAATTCTTTTTGTCAATTGCATCATTATTATAATAGACTCTAATCAGGTTTTTAACAATGGCTATTTTCAGACTTGATGTCCACGGTTAATAGCTTTATATTGATGGCTTTTTGAAAGTGTCTCACAAGCAATTATAATCCTAAAGTGTCACAGCTTCAAGGAGATTCACAGGAAGAAGAAAAAGAATTCTGACAAGTACAGGTTTTTAATAACTTTGAGTTCAGATGATTAGACTATATTTCCATAATTATAATGAAAAAATTAAGTTTGTGAAACTAATGACCAAGATTAGAGCAAGAATTACATGAGACACAATGAACTATGTAAGGTCTTTTAGGCTGACTGATGGCACCACAGTTGCCATGGTAACCTCTATAACCTGCATGGACTCTCCAGATGAGTTCCTGGAACTAGAAAGTCTGAAGTAACTGGAAAACCACAAAAAAGGGAAGAATGATTAACCCCTGCAGTGCCTAATTAACTTGAGACATTCTTCTATTGTTCTGTATTCCCGCCTCAACTGATAAGGCAAGTGGACTTTGTGACTGACCTTGGTCAACCTCATGCCTCCAGACCCTACAACCCCCACCCAGCTTGAAAAAACTGCCCTAAACTGTAACTTCTGTAACTTTCCACTGCATACCTCAAACCTATAAAACCAACTCCTATCCCACTTCCCTCCACTGACTCTCTTTTTGGACTCAGCCCACCCACACCCAGGTGAATGACAGCCATGTTGCTCACACAAAGCCTGTTTGGGGTCGTCTCCTAATTCAGAGTGCACGTTTAACAAACTGATGAAAAAGAGTTATGGGTTTTTAAGGCTTCTTTATTTGATACTTTGCTAGTTCTTATAATGTTTTTTGCAGATTTAAGGAAACTTTTTTTTTTTTTTAAGATGGGGTTTCACCATGATGGCCAGGCTGGTCTTGAACTCCTGACCTCAGGTGATCCACCCACCTCAGCCTCCCAAAATGCTAGGATTACAGGCGTGAGCCACCACGCCCAGCCAAGGAAACCTTTTTTCTTCTTTTAAGCTATCTATAGCTTACAGCAATTTGGTAAAATATACTTCTGTAAACCAAAATGGAAGCATTTGCACACACTGACCACATAATAGCTTTTTGTTTGTTTTTTAATTGAGATGCGGTCTAACTGAGACGGAGGTCTCACTATGTTGCCCAGGTTGGTCTCACACTCCTGGACTTAAGTAATCCTCTTGCCTCAGCCTCCTGACTTGCTGGAATTACAGATATGCACCACATGACCACACAAAATTTTAAATGTTTCCTTACAGCTATCTGTCAAACATGAAATTGGTGTCTCTTTAGCTGAAACAACTCAAATAAATGCATAGTAATAATACAGAATGGCTGGGCTTCCGTCTAAAACCAACCCTCAAACCTGGAACCTCGACCCTAAATAAAAACAGCTGACCCCATTTTTCTGCCCATATGGTTGTCTTTTTGGCCCGCCCTGTCCCCTGTTCTGTGCCCATAAAACCAGATCAGCTGGCAGAATAAAAGAAAAAAAAAAGAGCAGCAAAAGCGGCTGATGTAAGTGGTTGGGGATACAAGCTGCTGAACATTGGGGATGCATGTGGCTGAATGTCAAAGACTACAGATAGACATGGCTAACTTTAGATGGTGCAGCTTCGGAGGGGAGCTTGGCTGGAGATGGTTGGGCTTCAGGGAAAGATCACCTTCTTCATGCACCACCCCGTTTCCAGCTCCCCATTCCTCTGAGAGCCACATCCATCGTCCAATAAAATCTTCTGCATACACTACCCTTCAATCCGTTCATGAAGGGGATTTTTCCTGGATGCTGAACAAGAACTCGGGTGTCAAAAAGGGCAGGTGCAGGACACTGAGCTGTAACACTTAGCCATCCACGGACTGCAGGTGGAGTGAAACAAGAGACTCCAGTTCCTGCCTACAAAGGGCGTCAAGGTCAAGAAAAAATCCTGTCTTAGTAATGAGGAGGACACTCACTGTAACCTATAAATGGCATGTTGAGACCAGAAACCGAAAATGATAGCAACTGAGAGTAATACTGATGCCATGAATTTTTATCACATTCTCACTTACCAAAAGAGGGGGAATTGTCAAATAAAAATTATAAAAAGCCATTGTTTGGACAGGAGGCATTAGCCAGGGCTAAGAGGAGAGGTCAGAGCTGATCTGAGACTAGCCAGATACATCAGGAAGGTAATACTTTATGATCTGGTTCATTCTTTGGAAATCCAGTGTGGAAATCTGTTACCTAGCAGTTGTGTATGTTGGAAAAGATGTGTAGAAAAAAATAAAGAATATATACTATATGTAAATAAATCTTTTAAATATATATACAAATTAAGTGATACATATCTGAAAAACGAGCACCAGTCTATTTGCATTGTATAATTACACTGGATATCTTGGATAACTATAGGTCACTGTGAAGGGATTTTATAAATGAAAAGTACAGAATGATTTTATTTTCTAAGTATACATTTTTAGTGTTTAATATTTTGTAATTAGGGAGATTCACTGAGAAATACTTGAAAGTATTGAATAATAAATTGATGAACAATTTCACATATATTTACTATCCTTGTTTGTGCAGCTATAATAGAATGCCATAGAATGAGTAATTTATAAAGAGTAGAAATTTATTTCTGAGCATTCTGGAGGCTGGAAAGTGCAAGATTAAGGCATGAGCAGATTTGGTGTCAGGTGATGGCTTGCTCTTTGCTTCATTAATGGCACCTTTGCTAGGTCCACACATAGCAGAAAGGGCAAAAAAGGATGAATTTGCGCTCTCAAGCCCTTTTATAAGGGTGCTCATCCCATCTATCAAGGTGGAGCTCTCATGACCTAATTACTTCCTGAAGACCCTACCTCTTAATACTGTTGCACTGGGGATTAAATTTCAACATGAATTTTGGAGAAACACAAACATTCGAACCATAGCATTTACCATTTTATAAAAATGTTCACATAATATTGTTTTATAAAAATATAAAGATTTAGACTGGGTGTGATGGCTAACTCCTGCAATCCCAGCACTTCGGGAGGCCAAGGCAGGTGGATCACTTGAGGTCAGGAGTTTGAGACCAGCCTGGCCAACATGGTGAAACCCCCTCTCTCCTAAAAAATACAAAAATTAGCTGGGCATCGTGATGCACACCTGTAATTCCAACTACTTGGGAGGCTTGGGAATTGCTTGAACCTGGGAGGAGAAGGTTGCAGTGAGCCGAGATTGCACCACTACACTCCAATCTGGGCGACAGAGAGAAACTCTGTCTCAAAAACAAAAATAAAACCAAGAATAATACAGATTTAAACTCATGACTTCACAGTTTGTGTAGGTGTATGCTTTTTCTGTCTTACACTCTTTTCACCCCAAATGTTCACACACTGTCATATGCAGATATCTCTTCAGCTTACTCAGGGGCTAGACTTTCTCTCTCAGGGCATTGAGCTCCAAGAAGGGACTTCAGACAATGTGTTACTGGCCCAAGGTATCTGAGTCACATGGCACCAAAATATGTAACCAGTGGTAAATGTTCAAATATGTATGGGTCTGCAGCAACCTCAGTTATTGCCTCCTCAGAAGAAAGAATTCAACTGAGGTATATAAGGCAGAAAAGGGGACCAAGGAAAGTTTCAGAGCAGTAGTGGAAATTTATTTAAAAGCTTTAGAACAGGAAAGAAAAAGAAAGAAAGGAATGCTTGAGCCCACTCGTTCAGTTCCTGAGATCTTATTGGAAGCTGCCAATTACCAATTTCAGGTGTTTTCATCTATTGGGAAACTGCCTCTTCCTGGTGCTGACTGAGATTAGTTATTATTTCAGAGAGGCAGTGTGACAACTGCTAGACCATTACTTGATGGTCACCTGAAATTCCTGGCGGGTGAGGAGAGCTCTCTCCTGCCCCACTTATGCCTGACTAGTTACCTACTGTAACAAAGTGGTGAAAAATTCCAGAAAGTTCTAGCTGATGCCCTAGCCCACAGGGAGGCTCCTAGTTTATTCCCAATCTCTGGCCTGAGACTTTAGGAGCTACATTTCTGGCTCTAATATTTAGGAGTATCCATCTACACTGACTACATTTTATTTTTTCTTCGAGAAAAGATTTGATTTTTTTCTACTTTCATTACAGTGACCCACTAAACTTTTGCTATTGACTTATATTTTCCTTGTCTGTTTTTTGTATTCTCTCTCTAGGATGGGCTACAGTTAATTCCAGCCACACAAGTGTTTTCAGAATATTCTCTTACTTTGCCCTAACTTAAGCAAAACCCAAATAATATAAGAGTTTAGAAAAACTGTGCATAGAGGGGTCACCCACCATTCCATGGTTCTCATTTCCACTTTGTTTCTCCAGGTAACATCTGAATCATTCCAGACAAGCTCCTATACCTCATTAAACCTCAGCAACTTCAGGAAGTTGGTGATTCTGGGTTCAGAGTCCCCTTGTGAGGAATACATGGAGAAAAAAGTAATATAGCAAGTACAGACTTTGGGCTACAATAGGCACTCAGAGTTTTCTGAGTCTGCAGAGTAAAGTAAATGAATACAATGTAATGCACTGGAGGTGACCAGCAAACTGAGTTCTCTGTGTTTGTTTCAATAAGTATCTGGGTTCTAGGCCTCATGATTGAGATTATTGTCAACCACCTTTGTAGGAGCGGCTACATTAGAAACAGCTTGCAGAATGTCCAGCTGGTAGCAAACTTAGAGGGCAATAAGAACAGGAAGTTAACTCTCCTCAGACTCCTAGGACACTCCTCTCTATGCTTGGGGATGGAACTTCCTGTAAGGACTCCATTTTGTCCCAAGGCCTGAAGAAGTGACTTGGGACTTGCTCTTGCCTTCCTCAGCAGCCCTCCTCAATCTTCTCCAAACTCTCATCTCCAGGCCACACAGATTCTCAAGAGAGCCCTGTGAGGACACTGGTAAAACGTCACTGCCTTCAGGACACACCATGGGTGAGTTGGCCAGCATGAGGCTGGAGTCTGAGGTCTCCACAGGGCAAAAGGGACTGAGCCTCCTTCCTCACCTTACCCCAACCCATAGGACACCCAGCCAGTCTCCCTTTAGATGGTGGTGGGCAGTGACAAGGACCCAGGCCTGAGTCTTGTGGTCTTCTCAATTTGAGGTATGAGGAGGGTCACCTGGGGCAGAGACTGGTAAAAATTAACATTCCTTGGATGTACACTAGAGGTAGTAGCAGGCCAGGGAAGACATCTTTAATCTTAATATCAACCATTCGAGGTAGATTGTATTACCCCCCACCCCCACCCCTACCCCAGAAGTTTCTCAAGGCTTGCTTTATGGCCCAGAATATGACTTATTCTGGAATGTTCCATCGTAGTTTTTCTTTTCCTTTCTTTCTTTCTTTCTTTTTTTTTA
>NW_016107973.1:508929-525069 GCF_001604975.1 Cebus imitator | reverse complement strand
TCTCCTGCCTCAGCCTCCCAAGTAGCTGGGATTACAGAAGCGCACCACCACACCTGGCTAATTATTGTATTTTTAGTAGAGATGGGGTTTCACCATGTTGGCCAGACTTGTCTCAAACTCCTGACCTTAGGTGACTCGTCCCTGAAATGTTTTTCCTTAAAGTATATATTGTTTCCTATTATTTTTTGAGATGGAGTCTTGCTCTGTCATCCAGGCTGGAATGCAGTGGCTTGATCATGGCCCAAAGCAGCCTTGTCTTCCTTGTCTCAACTGATCCTCCCACCTTGGCCTCCTAAATAGCTGAGACTACAGGCACATGCCACCATACCTGGCTAATTTATTTTTATTTTTATTTTATAGAGACAGGGTGTCACTGTATTCCCCAGGCTGGTCTCGAACTCTTGGGCTCACACAACCCTCCCACCTCAGTCTCCCAAAGTGTTGGGATTATAGGCATGAACCTCCATGGCCAGTCTATTAATATTTTTATACTGACTTAATGTTTTGTTGCTTTTGGAAACTTTTTAACCAGGAATTCTTCAAACACTTCTCTACTGTTCCCTCTCCTTATTTCTGGGTCTCAGACTTGTGTTAGATATGCTTACCACATTTTTTTTTGAGACAGAGTATTGCTCTTGTTGACCAGGCTGGAGTGCAGTGGCATGATCTTGGCTCACTGCAACCTCCACCTCCTGAGTTCAAGCAATTCTCCTGCCTCAGCCTCCCAAGTAGCTGAGATTATGGGCATGCACCCTAGTTTGATATTTTTAGTAGAGACGGAGTTTCTCCCTGTTGGTCAGACTGCTCTCGAACTCTTGATCTCAAGTGATCTGCCTGCCTCTGCCTCCCACAGTGCTGAGACTACAGGTGTGAGCCACCATGCCCGGCCTATCACATCTTTTTAAATTCTCTCTTTCACTCTTTTGGTAATTAATTTCCATAATTATGTCTCTCCAAGATTCATTCTGGATATTTTCTTCAGCAATGTTTTCATTTATCTGAATCTTCTTTGAGGCAGGGAGCCCTTGACCCTTGAACCATAATAGCAAATTTTTAGGGTAGATTTTTTAATTCTCCAAGTAGAGGTGGGAATTGAGAGTTAGAGATGATAAGCAACCTGTCCCAGGTTCCCCAGCCTGAAAAGGGCGGAGCAAGGACTATCATCATAGATTAGTATCACCTAAACCCAAACCCTTTCTGCTGTGCTCGTTTTTTCCTTGGTTGTGAATCCCAACTCTCATCTCCCAGGAAGTGAAACCACAGTAAAGTCTTTCAACTTTTTTGGCACTGTGATATGTTTCTTTCTAGATTATAAAAATCACTAGCCTGGGCAACACAGGGAGACCCCATTTCTAAAAAAAAAAAATGGCCAGATTTGGTGGCATGTGCCTGTAGTCCCAGCTACTTGAGAGGGTGAGGTGGGAGGATCTCTTGAGCCACGGAGGACAAGGCTGCAGTGAGCGGTGATTATACCACTGCACTACAGCCTAAGCAATAGAGCCAGACCCTGACTGTAAACAAATAAATGAATATCAGTGTATTTTTTCATTATCCATTATATTTTCCCAAGGTTTTTTCTAGTATTCTAAGTGTTGATGTGCCGTTCTCAACTTAAGGTCACAGTGATCAAGCTGTTCAAAGAAGAGCAAGATGTTGGGATATGTACCAAAGGAGATTTAGCAGTGTGTCTCAACCAGTCAATCTTGGCATGCATTCTTCATCCCATCAGCAGCAAGATGGAGATGCAGCAATGCAGGGTGCCCATGTGGAATCTCCAGTAAGATAGTAAGTGACCAGTCAGCATGGCTGGAATGTACCAGCCAGTGAAATACATAACCCTGTAGCTGAATATGTCATTCTTTCCAACCTGACAGAAAGAAGGAATGACAGAACTCAGTTGATGGCTGAGCAAACTTCATTGTAGCCCTGGCATCAATGGAGCAAATGTGTATAAAAGACTTTCTGAGCATATGTGAACTATCTTTTCTCCACTTGCTCACAGCACTCCCTATGCCATTTCACCCTCTCATCGGAGAGGCAGTTTTCTTAAACAAGACCAAACCCATGTCAACATGGAGAGAGAGCAAAAACCTCCAGAGAGAAGAGTGGAGGTGAACAGGCCTCATGAGACATTAGGGAGCTGGTTCAAGATCACAGTGAGTGTCCTGGCAAAATGGATCTAATGTTCAGAAGGAGAACAGGGGAGTTGTGTTGGATTTGTGTAGATACTAGATACTTTTGTAAGGGCAGGAAAGTTTGTAATTTGTCCTTAATTACTAGGAGTTAACATCCTAGATAATCTAAGAGTAAATTCAGAGAAGTAATGTAAAGAGAATGGACTGATTGCAGACAGAATGGAAGAGGTCGTTTACAATCAAAGGAGGAAACGAATGCTAAGGAGATAGAGTATCTCCACACCAGATGCTTCAGTTTGGCTCAAACTAAGTGTATGAGGGGATTGAATCAGTGGAGTCTTTGTCAAAGGGGCAGGCCTGGTCTGCTTTAGGTAGACTCTTGTGGGACTTTATTAAAGAAAACTTATTTTAAACATCTTAAATTATTTTAAGAAAACTGAATAATAAGGAAGGGTATTTAGGCAATCCATGTGTGGTTAGAAATAATAGATCTTAGAAATAATGAATGAAATGATAATGAAATACATAAGTTAGTAATAATGAATGTTGTCCTATCTTAAATTATTTTAAAGTCTGAAAGGAATATATTTGGGTGCAATTTTAATGTTTAATTCTATTATGTCAGTCTTCTTTCCTCACTCAGTCTTTCTTTCACTCACAGATTCCATTCGGCATAAAATACAGTGAGAAATGGCTGCTGAATTTGATTCAGAACAAATGCAGTGTATTTTTCATCCCAGTTGAGGTAAGAAAGGACCGTGAGGGAGACAAGAAAGAACAGGATAGGTAGGGGACTGGATGAGCAGAGACTCTGGCCTCATATTTTATTTCTCTCACCACTCTCCCTGTAGTTTCACTATGAAAAAATGAATGCCACCTTCTTTGTGGAGAATGCCAGCATCGCCTCTGCACTGAAGAATGTCAGTGGCAAGATTTGGGATGAGGATAATGAAAAGGTGTGTGTCAAATGAATGACCAGGGCTAGCATTGAGCAAGAGGGCAGGGCAAGGGTGAGGTCTTGCTTGATCTTGGGGCTCAGAGTTCCTAGTGTTTACCCGGCCCCTCTTGGATTCTCTGCAGATATCAATCTTTGTCTGCCCTGATGGTATACCCGACTCTGTGCAGAGGGAGCCAAAGTCGGAAAAGGTGGAGCAGGTAAAGGTAACACAGACTCAGGGCAAGTTGTTTACACAAAGCCAGACCCACAGCTTCTTCCCCATCTATTGCCCCCTTCACCACCTCAACTTCAGAGCCTCTGAATCCCATCTCTAACTCTGCAGCTGGCTGTGAACCAACAACAAGCTCTTGATATCCAGAAACTCCCCGTTTACTCAGGTATGGCTGAGAACAGTGATTCTGTGGCAGATGAGGGCAGAGGTGTCTGTGTGAGATGGAGACTTAGGGATGGCAACTTGGAGAGGGGTTAGTACTGGTGCTGTACCAGCCGGGTCCCTCTCAGCCTTCTGGTTTTCTCCTTTCTGCTTCCTGGAGACTTTATGACCTGTGATACTAAAATGGTACGGAATCCTAGAAAGGGCATGGCTGCCTCCCTGCACGTCCATGAAGAGAACATACCTAAGGTGAGGCTCATGCTGGGATTAAGGGTGAAAGTGGAAGAGATTAGCTGGGAGGCTAATGGGTCTAAGATATCCCCTGTTGGGGCCCTTCACTCTTAATTCTTAACTCATTGCTCACCATAGCTTTTGCCCTTGAGCTCAAGCAACAACAAACCCTGCTAGATGCTTGACATTATGCCAAAGGCCCCCAACATCAACACGCTGAATTTCTTGAAAAATGAAATGAGATGTAATACTCAGATAGTTCTTTGAAGAAAAAGTGGGAGGAGGGTTCATTAGGGTAGTGACAAGAGGCAAGGTAGTAGATTTGTTGGTGAGGGGGGAGACTGAGGGTGTAGGGCCCTCCAGGTGCTCTTTCCTGGGTCTATGTGGTTCTTCTGCATAATTACAGGTGATGTCTTCAGGGGAGATGGACAAGTGGAAAGGGATAGAGCCAGGAGAGAAGTGCATGGACAGAAGCCCAGTGTGCACCACCTTCCTGGATAACTCCAGCAACATAAAGTCAGTTGTACCCTCTGTCACCACCTAGGACCCTCGCTGTGCTTGATACTGCCCTTCTGCAGAAGGAGGCAGTCCTGGTCCTCTAGGAGGACCACAGACTCTCTCCTTGCCTGTCACCCCACACCTCTCTCTGTGTCACTCACTCATCTGTGCTTAGAGGTCTCCTTTCCTTTCTCTGACATGCTCCCCTTTTCACCTGCTCTGGGGTGCATCTCCTGCCTGTCTCCACCCAGCTTATTCCAGCATGCCCTCTGTGAGAGTGTTCTAGGAAGCAGGGCTCCCCCACCTCCCCAGGACCAGCAATATTCTGATGCTGGTGCCTTGGACCAAGAAGAGTCTCCCAGCCCAGATCTTCATGCTGAGGCAGGTCTTCCTGCCTCCATGCTGAGACAGGGTTTCCCTCCCATGTCCCAAGGGGATTCTCCTTCTCTTGCTCCAAAACGGTTCCTGCACCTGTCCTGCACTGGCATGAGGGCTTCCCTGCTTCATGCTGAGGGCCAAGGCTCTGGGTGACTATTCTCATGCCATCTCTTCCTCTGGCCCAATGCCAGGAGCTGGGCCCTCCTTGGGGAGAAACCTGGGTTTTCTGAGTCAGGGGACCAGAAGTGGGCCACCTTTCTGAGGCAGTGGGCAGAGGAGTTTGAGGAGACAGAAGGATAGGCCTCTCAGGACACTGCCCCTCCTTCCCTCCACACCTCACATTGACCTGCCTGGGCCCTCAGAGGAGCCTGAGACAGGTAGCCTTTCTTGGTCAAGGCACCAGCACATTGGGGCACAGGCGCTAGGGACCATCATAAGAGAATGCAGTGGCCAAGAGACAGGGTCCCCAGAGTCTGAACCCCATGCTGAGCTGGGGCCTGACCCTTCACTCCTCCTGGGAGAAGGTCTCCTGTCCCCGTGGCTGCTCTGTTTCCCATGCCCAGCTCAGACTGAGCTCACACAGGTGAGAAAGGCTCCAGCTGCATCCAGCGGGCCCCGGCCCAACAGGTACATATTTTCCTTTTCTGCCTTGGTCCCCAGGGCCAGCCAGCAGACGGTGAGGGAAAGGGCTGCAGCAGGGGAGCCCTTTTCTCCTCTCTTCCTCCCTGAAATCCACCCCCACAGTAGAGCATCTTTCCCTTCCCTTTGCTTTGCATCCTGCTTCTCCTTTGTCTCTCATCTCCTATGTCTCCCTCGTCTCTCCCACCCCTACCTTCACCCCATTTCTACTGTCATCCCCCCCGCCTTCCTGCCTCCTGAGCCCGGCCTCACTCACCTCCCTGTCCCAGCACCCTGGGCCATCCCTAAGGGCTTACCTGCTCTTGGCCAGGACCAGGCCAGGCAGGTTGATGGGCAGCCAGTGAGGTAGCAGAGCCCTGGGTTCCCACCCCGTTTCCTGCTCCCTGCAGAGCCTCCCATGGGGACTTGGACAAAGGTGAGGGAGGGAAGGGATGTGGTAAGGAGGGAGGGAGAGGAAAAAAGTCTTGAAAAATAGGCTCCCAGTGCTGCCCAGGGCTGCAGGGGCAGGGACTCCAGAGTGTAGGTGGACACACGGCGCTGTGTCTCTGATGTAAGTATGATTGCTCCCATGAGGAGGACAGCTCCACAGTTTCACTTACTGTTGTCTATTTTGTTTTGGTTTTCGGTAGCTCCATCCTGGAATTGTTCCCCAAATTATTATGCTTGGTAAGTGTATTCCTTGATCATTGACTTTTCTAATTGGCACTGATGCTGCCCCCAACTGCCCGAAACCCCTTTAGGTACTGTCCAAGTTACGTTATTGGATCTAACCCTTAAACCTCAAGGGAGGTGGGGAAGGTGATATAGACCCATGTAGAAACTTGACAGAGTCTTCTTCACACAAATTCACAGCAGGCTTCAGGTGGCGGCAATCCCGACTGTAGTCTTGCCCATGTAAATTCCAGAATGCTTTCACACCTGATCTCTGATCTCATCCTCTCCTGGGTCTATCCTTTTCCCTAATTATGCAGTGCCATCTCCCCGCTTTGCACTATTGACTTCCTCTTGCCTTCCCCAGGATGGCCAGCAGTCACCTGGACCAACTCTATGTGGTCTTGAAGCCCACAAGAGGTTACCAACCTGTAAGGTGAGAAGAGTGGATCCAGCAGGGTGGTGCATGAGGAAGTGTGGGGTACCATCTGTGGTCCTGGGGACTCTTTATTCCAGGGAAGCTTCTTTGGATCTGAGATGCTGAAGAATCTGGTCCTGCAATTCCTGCAGCAGTAAGTATCCCTGGGATTCTGAGGAAACAGAGGGCTACGTCAGATAAGGTTACCCAAGTGCAAGTCTGCCCACAGTGGGACTTTCAAGTCTCATTTAGCACCTAGGCCACAGAGATAGCGTAGCCTCATTGGTCCCCAACAGGTATTACTTGATCTATGACTCTGGAGATCGACAGGGTCTCCTCGGTGCTTACCATGATGAGGCCTGCTTCTCCCTGAGCATTTCCTTCAACCCTGGGGACTCAGCCCTGTGAGTATCACAGCTCAGACCCCTGTCCAGGTCTGTGTGACTCCCCTGTAGAAAGATACCAGCTCCTGGAAACGCCCTCACTGGCCAGACTACCCACTCCTGCTCCTCTTTTTCTCCTAGGAGCATCTTGTTTAAGTACTTCAAGGATAACAGGAATATAAAAATGCTCCAGGACCCCTGTAAGTGTGTGATGGAGAAGACTGGGCAGGGTAAGGGGGTGTGATGGGAACATTCAAAGGGGCCAAGGGTCAGGGTGTGGTAGCTCCCCCTATCCGTGCTTCTCCTCTCCTCTATAGACCTTCGGGGGCAGCTGCTGAAGCACACAAAATGTGACATTGTGGACTTCCTCAGTGCATTGCCCAAGACGCAGCATGACCTCAGCTCCATCCTGGTGGACATGTGGTACCAGACGGTGAGCACCTGCTTCCTCCCTAGGGCAGGCCCAGAGAGCCAGAGGTGGGTAAGGAGGTTAAGGAGTATCCTGAGCACTTGAGCTCTTCCCTTTCAGAAATGGATGCTCTGCTTTTCTGTCAATGGGGTGTTCAAGGAAGGTGAGTGTCTGTAGAGTCCCCTCCCCAGATCCCCACTGCTTCCCCCCTCTGGCTGGGCTCCCTCTCAGAACTCTCCCAGCTTCCCTGATTTTGTCCCTTTCCCTCCTCGTCTTCCCTCCATGTTTTCCCACCCCCACTGCGCCGGCAAACCACCCTGGTCTGAACTAGGTCCATGCCTGTCTGCCCTGAACAGCTCAGGCGTGCATTAAGGACACAGACTGTGGAGTCTGACAGCTCTCATCCCAGGTTCTTACCCTGTGAACTTGTGCTGGTTACTTAACCCTTCAGTTTCCTCATTTGCAAAATGGGGCCAACAATGACCCATCTCTTGGGCTACTGTGAAATAGGAATCAAGTGAACTTGTGGTTTTCACAGGGCCCCACACATGATCGGGGCCCTATCACTGGGAGCAGATTGTTCCCGTTGTTGCCCTCCCCATTCCTGCCACATCCTCCTGACTCCACGTGAACAGTTGTCCTGGTCTACCCCGCTTCTGTGTGAGTGTCAAGCGAGGCTCTGACTGGGGATCACCGTGTGAGCATGTAAAGCCTGTGCAACTCTAAGGTGGTGGTGTTTGTTGTCTTTGAAGTGGAAGGACAGTCTCAGGGTTCTGTTCTCGCCTTCACCCGGACCTTCATTGCTACCCCTGGTAGCAATTCCAGGTTAGTTCTGTGTTGTGGGTGGGAGCACCCATCCCAGCCTGGGGCCGGTGGTGTGGGAATGTGGTGATTCAGTCCTCGGGTTGTTCTCAATGTTGTAAAAAACCGACAGACTAGTTTAGTAATTAAGAGTGTGGGCAGGTGCAGTGGCTCATACCTGTAATCCCAGTAGTCTAGGAAGCTGAAGGTGGGAGGACTGCTTAAGGCTGGGAGCTTGAGACCAGCCTAGGCATCACAGTGAGACACTGTCTCTACAAAAAATTTAAAAATTAGCTGGGTTTGGTGGTATGCATCTATGATCCTGCCATTCAGGAGGTTGAGGCGGAAGGATCTCTTGAGCCCAGGAGGTTGAGGCTGCAGTGAGCTGAGATCATACCACTGCACTCCAGCCTGGGTGACAGAATGAGACCCTGTCTTGAAAAAGAAAAAAATATGAGCTCTGGAGTCAGAGCATGAGTTCTCTCCTGATGCAATACTCACTATGTGACTTTGGTCAAGTCATATGACCTCTTTGTTATTCAGAATCTTCCTTTGAAAATGGTGATTACACTGTCCACTCCCTTGGGCTATTGTAAAGGGCAAATGTGAGTGCAAAACCATCCTTGGATTGTAGGTAAACCTACAAAACTGGTGAAGCATGTAGGCAATCTTTCCAAAGGTGGGCTCTGTGGGAGGGTTAGAGGGTACCAGCCAAAAAGCTAGGAGGCAGGCACAGTAGAGGTATCAAAGGAATTGGGTTGCTGAACAGGAGGAAAAAGATCTTTTGGGGGGTAGGGAGATGGATGTCTCTCTCTCCAGCTGCCTGATGGCCCATTTTTTCTCAAGTTTATGCATCGTGAATGATGAGCTCTTTTTGCGGGGTGCCAGCCACCAAAGGACCCAGAGTGCCTTGTTCACCCTAGTGCCCACACCCTTCTCCAGCTTCATGCCTGCCTTCTCCCAGGAGCAGCAGCAAATGGGGCAGGGTTTCTCTGCCCAGTCCGGGATGAACTTCCAGTGGTCTCAGAAGTGAGTGCTGAGTGTGTATGGTGATTAATGATTGGTATGAGCTGGGAGGAGCAGGGGAGTGAATAATAGGAACTTGCAGGTATTTATTTCACTCAGTATCACACTGTACATTTCCCTCTTGGTACATATTCAGCTACCTAGTTATTTTGAACAGATGTACAGTACTTCTCTGAATTCTGTCAATCTAGAAAAATGACAAGAAAAGTCTCAATCATTTTAGGAGGTTTATTTGCCAAAGTTAAGGACATGTGCCTGGGAGATAGGTCTATGCCTTTTAAAGATGATTTTAAGGGCTCTAAATTTAAAGGGGAAAGGGTAGGATATTGAGAAATACATAATATTTATGTAAGGAGGGGTAGGGAAAAATAGTTATTCATGCCTTTGTCTGGTTCAGTGAATCTGCATTTTTTTATGTAGGATGACATAGACAAATGGGGTGGAGGAACAGTCAGATATGCATTTGTGTCTGGTGGACAGGAGGGTGACTGCACCTATAAAGATAAGCTATCAATTTACGTTGTCATGGTAAAATTTTAACAGAAACACCTGACAGTAAATATCTTGCAGCTCACAAGGAATTTCCTTGTGGACAAAATATGGGTGAGGCGAATAGCTTTTCATCTTGTAGCCGTCTTATTTAGGAACCAAAAGTGGAGGCAGGTTTGCATGACCCAGTTCGCAGCTTGACTTTTCCCTTTAGCTTAGTGATTTTGGGACCCCAAGATTTATTTCCCTTTCACAGTTCAGTGGATCCTGACATTTGGTTTTTCTGTTTTTTTTCCCCCATGACACACTATGTCACAGGGTTCCTTCTGCTGCAATAAATTCCAGTAAATGCCGACATGTTTCTGTTGCATAAATTAAGAAATGGCATTGTGTTGTCAGAGTGTCTCCACTTGGATCCTAATGGATGTTACCTGTCCTTCCTCCACCACAGGTGCCTTCATAACAACCAGCAGGACTACAGCAGAGCTGTTCCGGTTCTTGCACCGCCCAAGGTGAGGTCTAGGAATTCAGGCCAAGTGAGGAGAGGCTGGGTGTCCTGGGGATGGAACTTTGGGCTTCCAACTCTGCTGATCTCCCAACTTCCTCCTGCGCTTCCTCTTGGCTAAGAGCAAGATCCCAGAGAAGGCCCTCACATAGACTGATCTAGGATCCTGAAAACAAAGCCCTAAGAAGAAATCCTTAAGTGTCATAATCTTCAGCCTCATCATCTTCCCTGTATTTTTATTCCAATAGGTGTACGTCCCTGTGACTGAATCGGGAGATCTGGCTGGGGCTAAGAAGCCAAAGCCTAACTCACAGGGCTGACTGTCATCCTTCCAAAGGGGCCAGTTGTTTTGTAAACTTGTCCACCCCTGCCACCCCCAGGATCTCTGTTTCTTTTTACAGTAGAGAATGATGTTGCCTGTTATGTCAAATCCCTGCAAAATCCATTTGATTCAGACATTATTATCTCTGTGTTGAATAGAAGTAGCATGAGTGACATTCTTTTCTTATTACAGTCTTTGAGGAAAAACTTTTAGTCTTTCACCATTGTGTATGATTTTACTCATGGGTTTTTCATATATGGCCTTTATTATATTAATATGATTTCCTTCTATTCCTAGTTTATTGAGGGTATTCAATTGTAAAAGGGTATAAGTTTTGCGAAATGCTTTTTCTAAATCAAGATAATTATGCGCACTTTCCCCTTCATTCTGTTAATGTAGTTCATTACATTACTTGATTTTTATATGCTGAACCATACTTGTATTCCAGGAATAAATCCCACTTGGTCACCATGTATAACCTTTTAATATCCTGTTGAATTTAGCTTGCAAGTATTTTGTTGAGGATATTTGCATCAGTATCCATAAAGGGTACTGTTCTATAGTTTTCTTGTAATACCTTTGAAATTATTTTAAAAAGTTATATTTACACTGCACTGTAGTCTATTAAGTGTGCAATAGCATTATGTTAAAAAAAAAGTAACTATCCTAATTTTAAAATACTTTATTGCTAAAAAATGCTAATGATGATCCAAGCCTTCAGTGAGTCATAATCTTTTTGCTGACATAATAAATGATCTTACCTTAATGTTAATGGCTGCTTATTGATAAGGGTGATGGCTGCTGAAGATTGGGTTGGCTCTGGCAATCTCTTAAGGCAACAGTAGCTGGGTGCAGTGACACATGCCTGTAGTCCCAGATGCCTGGGAGGCTGAGGAGAGAGTACTCCTTGAGTGCAGGAATTTGAGTCCAGCCTGATCAACTTAGTGAGATCCTGACTCTTAAATTTTAAAAAGACAACAATGAAGTTGTTGCTGCATTGATTGACTCTTCCTTGTGTGAAAGATTTCTCTGTAGCATGTAATGCTGTTTGATAGCATTTACCCACAGTAGAACTTCTTTCAAAATTGGAATCAGTCTTCTCAAATGCTGTCATTGCTGTATCAACTAAGTTTATGGCATATTTTAAATCCTTGGTTGTCATTTCCACATTGTTCACATCATCTTCACCAGAAGTAGATTTCATCTTGAGAAACCATTTCTTTCCTCATCCATAAGAAACAACTTCTCATCCATTTAAGTTTTATCATAACATTGCAGCAATTTATTCACATCTTCAGGCTCTACTTCTAATTCTAGGTCTGTTGCTATTTCCACCACACATGCAGTGCCTTCCTCCACTGAAGTCATGAAACCCTCAAAGTCATCCATGAGAATTGGAATCAACTTCTTCCAAACTCCTCTTAATGTTCATATTTTGACCTCCTCCCATGATTCAGAAATGTTCTTAATAGCATTTAGAATGGTGAATCCCTTCCAGAAGATTTTCAGTTTATTTTGTCTTAATCCATCAAAGGAATCACTGTCTATGGCAGCTGTAACCTTATGAAATGTATTTCTTAAATAATAAACCTTGAAAGTCAAAAGTACTTCTTGATCCGTGGGCTGCAAAATGGATGCTGTATTAGCAGGCATGAAAACGATGTTAATTTCTTTGCATATCTTCATCAGAGCTCTTCAGTAACTAGATACATTGTCAATAAACAGTAATATTTTGAAAGGAATCTTTTTTACTGAGCAATAGGTCTCAACAGTTTATTTAAAATATTCAATAAACCAGGCTGTAAAAAGATATGCTATCATCCAGTCTTGGCTGTTCCATTTCTAGAGCACAAGCAGAGTAGATTTAGCATAAATCTTTAGGATCCTAGGATTTTTAGAATGGTCAATGAACATTGGCTTCAACTTAAGGTCACCAGCTGCATAAGCCCCTAACAAAAGAAAGTGAGTTTGTTCTTTGAAGCTTTGAAGCCAGTCATTGACTTCTCACTAGCTATAAAAGTATTAGATAGCATCGTCTTCCAATGGAAGGTTGTTTCATCTATATTGAACATTTGTCATTTAGTGTAGCCACCTTCATCAATTATCTTAGCTAAATCTTCTGGATAACCTGCTGCATTTGCAGCTTCCATATCAGCACTTGCTGTTTTACCTTGTGCTGTTATATTATTGAGATAACTTTTTTTCTCAAACTCCATGAACCAGCCTCTGCTAGATTCGAACTTTTCTTCTGCAGCTTCTTCACCTCTCTCAGCCTTCATACAACTGAAGAGAGTTAATGCCTTGCTCTGTATTAGGCTTCAGCTTAAGGGAGTGTTGTGGCTGGTTTGATCTATTATTCAGATCACTAAAACTTTCTCCATATTAGCAATAAGGCTGTTTTGCCTTTTTAAAATCACTCGTGTGTTCACTAGAATAGTGCATTTAATTTCCTTTAAAAATGTTCCTTTTGCATTCACTACTTGGCTAACCGTTCAGTACAAGTGGCCTAGCTTTTGGCCTATTTTGTCTTTTGACCTGCCTTCCTTGATACACTTAATAATTTCTAGCTTTTTTTTTTTTTTTTTCTGAGACGGAGTCTTGTTCTGTTACCCAGGCTGGGGTGCAGTGGTGTGAACTCAGCTCACTGCAACTTCCGCCTCCTAGGTTCAAGTGATTCTCCTGCCTCAGCCTCCTGAGTGGCTAGAACTATAAGCACGTGCCACTACTCCTGGCTAATTTTTCTGTTTTTTCAGTAGAGATGGAGTTTTGCCATGTTGGCTAGGCTGGTCTCGAACTCCTGAACTCAAGTCATCCACACCCTCTTGGCCTCCCAAAGTGCTGGGATTACAGGCGTGAGTCACTGCGCCTGGCCAATGGAATCGTTTTGACAGTCCCAAAGTAAAACTATGTGACTAATCTCAACTGAATTTTGACAAGAGTGCCAAGACAATCCAGTGGAGAAATAATTGTCTTTTCAACAAAAGGTGCTGGGGCAATTGGATAGCCACATGTAAAAGAATGGTTACACTCTTAGCTCCCACTTTATAAAAAATTAATTCAAACTGGATCAAAGACCTAAATGGAAGAGCTAGAACTATAAAATTCTTAGAGGAAAATATGGGGATAAATATTTGTGACTTTGGATTACAAAGGATTCTTAGATTCAAATGACTCTTGAATTCAAAAGATTCTTAGATATGATACCAATACCAGGAGCAGCAAAGATAAAGAGATAATCTAGACTTCATCAAAATTAAAAACAACTATTCTGTGTGTGTGTGTGTGTGTGTGTGTGTGTGTGTGTGTGTGTGTTTTTCCTTTTGAGACAGAGTCTTGTTCTACGGCTTAGGCTGGAGTGCAGTGGCATGATCTCGGCGCACTGCAACTTCCGCCTTCCAAGTTCAAGCGATTTTCCTGCCTCGCCTCCTGAGTAGCTGGGACTACAGGCATGCACTGCCACATCCAGCTAATTTTTTGTATCTTTAGCAGAGATGGGGTTTCACCATGTTGGCCAGGCTGGTCTTGAACTTCTGACCTCAAGTGATTCACCTGCCTCGGCCTCCCAAAGTCCTGGGATTACACGCATGTTTCAAAAGGCATTATTATGAAAGCGGTTAAAAAATCCACAGAATGAGTTAAAATATCTGCAAATCATATATGTAGTGAGGGATTTCTGTCTAGAATATATAAAAACTCTTGCAACTCAATAATAAAAAGAAAAATAACTCAAATAAAAAGTGCACAAAGATCTGAATAGACATTGATCCAAGGAGGATATACAAATGACCAGTAAGCACATGAAAAGGTGCATCATATCATCAGTCATCAGGAAAATGCAAATCAAAACCACCACAATAAATGGCTGGAATCAAAATTTCAGATAATAACAAATGTCGACAAAAATGTGGATAAATCAAAACCATCATACACTACCGGTAGCAATGTAAAATACTCAGCCACTTTGGAAAATCGTTTGGCAATTCCTCAAGTGAGTAATCATAGTGGCATCACAAAGCTTGAAAACATCATGCTAAATAAAAAAACCAATTTCTAAAGAATACATATTATACAATTTCATTCACATGAAATATCAAAATAGGGAAATCTATAGACAGAAAACATATTAGTAATTGCTTTGGTATGAAGAGGATGGGGGAACAGGGGAGTGATAGCAAAAGAACAGGGGGTCGCTTTTTGAGGTGATGAAAATATCCGTGGTGATGATTGCACGTATATATGAACATACTAAAAAACATTTTTTACACTTTAAATGGGCAAATGTTATGGTTTGTAAATTATATCTCTATAAAGTTGTTTTTAAAAAATATAAATTGAGGCCGGGCATGGTGGCTTATGTCTGTAATCCCAGCACTCAGGAGGCTGAGGTGGGCGGATCACTTAAGGTCAGGAGTTTGAGACCAGTAGGGCTAACATGGCTGAAATCCTATCTCTACTAAAAATATATTTTTTAAATTAACTGGTCATGATGGCATGCACCTGGAGTCCCAGCTACTCCAGAGGCTGAGGCAGGAGAATCCCTTGAACCCGAGAGGCAGAGGTTGCAGTGAACCAAGATCGTGTCACTTCACTCCTGCCTGGTTGACAGAAGAAAGCAACAAAAAAAAAAAAAAAAAAAAAAAAAAAGATAGAAATTGAAACTTAACCAGCCTTGGTTACTTGGTTATTATTTGAATATGAGAGACAATGTAGAGCAATTCAAGGATAATGGCCACGTTTCTGGATTGGTCAATGGGTGAGTACTAAGGTAGAAAACAAAGGAAAATAAACAGGTCTAATGAGAGAGAGAGAGGGAGAGAAAATAATAATAATAATAATAAGTAAGGGGTTCCACAGGCTTCTGAGCTGAGGAAGCCAAGGGTAGTAAGAATGGTCAGTCGAGAGTGTTCCTCAGGCCCTAGCATAAATGAAGAGGTATCAGAGTGGGTATGGACTGGCAGATAGTGACCCTGCAGCAAGACTAGGCGCTTTCTGGGTGACCTGCAGGTGAGACAGTTAGGGTGAGGATCTCAGTACCCTGCACTACCAAAGCCAGGTGAGAGATAGCAAAAATGTTCCAAAGAGGCTTTTCCCTGGGGTGGGTGAAAAAGAGAAGAGAGCAGGCAGGTTTGAGAACTGCTCCCCACTCCTGCCACCTCAATTACTTCTAGGCTTTTCTTGGAATCTCTCACCACAGAGCTGTAGAAAAGCCCTATTCTGGTTTCCAGAATGGGAAGAGACATCCCAGCTATGCTGAGAAGTGAGTCAGTAGGTGGGAATTTGGGGAAGAAATGGAGGAAGGAGCCAAAGTCATATATTAAAGTCATCACCTTGGTAACGTGTCAATTTATATTTTTGGATTAAGCAACAGAATTAGGAGTCTGGACATAGGAAATGAGAAACTCTGGAATACAGCAGTGGAAGACCAGCACCTTCCCAACCTCTTGTCAGGGCAGGGATGATCTATCTCTGCATTACTCAACCTGCCTTGGCCTCACAGCTCTTCCTTTTGCTTAGGTCTTCAAACCATCAATATTAGTAGCCATTAATTTTAGCAGGTGGCATTAGTTGTCAGCAAATGCTTTTTCATATTTAACGAATATTTATTATAATACAATAAAATAGAAATGTTTATTAACAAAACTTGAAATTTGTCCCAGAAGGATAAAAAGGTAGATTATTTACATAAAACGGCCAATATCTGACAACAGAACTGCTTCCTGAATATTTACTTCGCAGATAATTTTCAAAACACCAACTCTTTTCAGGAAAATTTTCTCTCCCTTTTTTTCCAAAAAATTTTCAAACAAGTGCGAATGTTCTAAAACATTCTAAAATTTCTCTGGTGTGGAGCCCAGAGAAAATGTTTTCTGTGTGGTATAGATGAACATAAACTATATATATATATATATATATATATATATATG
>NW_016107973.1:503760-506820 GCF_001604975.1 Cebus imitator | reverse complement strand
GAGAGGACGGAGATGAGTGACTGGGCTGTGCGCACTGGGGCACCGCGCACAGATGGGAGGAGGGGGCTGTCTGTGCGTTCTAAGAAGGGAGTTTCAGTTGACTGGCTGCTGGCCCGTGGGGGTTGGTGGGTAGGAGGTTGAGCTTGGCAGTGACGCGCGGCCCTCACGTGACCGGGAGCTGCAGAGCTACGCAGCCTTCGGTGCAGTAGTCACTCGCGTCTGGCTACCAGCTCCCCGCTGCCCTGCGCTCGGCGGGCTGGCATCCGGTCCCGGGAAAAGCGGAGCAGGTAAGGGCCCCGGGCCCGCGCGCCCTGGCCTGGCCGGCGGCGGCTGACGGACCCAGGCCACGGGCGCAGAACACTGCAGGGGGTTCCCGCCAGCTTATTTTACACCCCAACATTCTTGGGAACATGGGGATCCTCTGAGGTGGGCAAGCAGGGGCGGCTGGGGGTCCAGGGGCAGCAGAGCAACCAAGAGCGATGGAAAACCACCCCGGAGTCCTTGCAGAAAAACGGGGAACACCTCGGGAGGGCAGGGCGGCCGAGGGTCGGGGCGGGGAGCGGGAGTCGCGGGGCGCTGGCAGTGAGGAGGGCCCGGGCCAGTGAAGGAGGTGGGTGGCGGAGGGTCCTCGCTAGCGTTCCGCTGCAGCAGCCCCCACTCCCCGCACCCCGGCCCGTCTTCAGGTCTGTGAGGCTAAGTGTCCCGGCGGCGCACCTCGCGGCGAGAATCCGGAGGAGGAGGAGACCGCAAGGATAGGCCCAGGTCAGTGCGAGGGACGGTGGTCAGGGCGGGTGCAGAGTCCAGTTAGTGGTCCCCTCCCAATTCCCCCATCTCCCGTCCTCCATTTTGGTGCCTGCCGAGATCTGGGGATGGATCTGTAGGGAAAATGGTGGGTTTGAGTGGAGGGAGGGGAAAACACGAGAAGTGGGGGGGCTCGAATGAGGGCCCCCTAGTGGGCGCATGAAGCCTCTCAGGTGGGATACATGAAATTAAACAAAACAAAACATGTTGATATCCATGACGCTGAATCCTGAAAATGAGTAGTCGTGCCTCTGTCCTCGGTACTGAAGCGTTCACCAGTTATTCAGCCCCTTCTCTCTCCTTTTGTCTCCTAGGAGTAATGGAGTCCAAAGAGAAACGAGCGTTAAACAATCTCAGCATGGAAAATGCCGACCAAGAAAATGAAGAAAAGGAAGAAAAGAAGCAAGTTGCTAATAAAGGGGAGTCCTTGGCCCTCCCTTTGGATGCTGGTGAATACTATGTGCCTAGAGGAAATCGTAGGCGGTTCCGCGTTAGGCAGCCCATCCTGCAGTATAGATGGGACATGGTGCATAGGCTTGGAGAACCACAGGCAAGGATGAGAGAGGAGAATATGGAAAGGCTTGGGGAGGAGGTGAGACAGCTGATGGAAAAGCTGAGGGAAAAGCAGTTGAGACATAGTCTGCGGGCTGTCAGCACTGACCCCCCTCACCATGACCATCACGATGAGTTTTGCCTTATGCCCTGAATCCTTATTAGGGATACAGACCCCTGCTTTCAATATTTACATGTTCATGATGTGCCCTTGTTGTAAACCTTTACCTGTCACTTGTTTACGTGGGTCTCCTGTTACCAGCTTCTAATTCAATATTGTGTTTCTGACCCAGTCTGTAAGATTTTTGTTAGCAGAAGAATTTTACCTATTGCATGGAAAGATGTTCATTATATATTGTGAAGTTAATAAAGCACCTTTAAAAAGTAATCTCTGTATTCTTTTTTATTTAAAAATTTATATTAATCAACTTAATACATGAATTGTACTGAAATTAAACATACCAAAGGATTAATATAGGGACTCGTTCTGTGAGATGGGTTAATGTATTTTTTATATTTTCTGTAATTTGAGAAGAATTGAAAACATTTTTAAATAACCTTTGAAAGCAGTAGAGTTGCTTAATAAATACTTGCTGATCAGCACTATTCAAAATAGCAAAGACATGGAATCAACATAAATGTCCATCAATGAGAGACTGAATAAAGAAAACGTACATATACATCATGGAATACTATGCAGACATAAACACAAAGAAATCATGTCTTTTATGGGAATGTGGATAGAGCTGGAAGCTATGATCTTTAGCAAACTAATGCAGAACAGAAAACCAAATACTGCATTTTCTCGCTTATAAGTGGGAGCTAAATGAAAACTCATGAACACAAAAAAGGGAAAAACACACACTGGGATCTGTAGGGGTGGAGAGTGGGAGGAGAGAGAGGAACATAAAAGATAACTATTGGGTGCTGGGCTTAATACCTGGGTGATGAAATAATCTGTATAACAGCCCCCCCACCTGCCCATGACACAAATTTACCTATGTAACAAACCTTTACATGTGCCCTGGAACCTAAATTAAAGTTTTTTTAAACAAAGAAAAAAATACTTGCTGATCAAATTTGGATCTCTTAGGTGAATAAACCAAGGAATTTGTATAAATTGGGGGTGGCATTTCCTTCACGACTGGAATGAGGTCATTTGTGTAAGATCTGTGTTTACCTGTTTTTTCTCCCAACCACACTTAATATGCAATGCTCCCATCCTCAGATATTCCCTTCAGATATTTAGCAAGAGTGCTCAAAGGTAGGTCTCACTAGTCCAGCATACCTCCTATTCTCAGAATTGAACTGTCTGTTGGCCATGCTGATTTCTTCCTGATGAGGCAGGCCCTTAACAAAAGTAAAATTAATAATGACAGAATTAGGAGCTATGAGTTTTTGTCTGGGTTCAGTTACTAAACAAGTAAATAACTTTGGATGTATAACTTTGATTACTTGCCATTACTAAAGAAACACTGGGTTCATTTAGTAATGTCATAATGTTTCTAAAACTATGCTAATCTGCCACCTGTGTGAGAATCACCAGGGGACTTTCTTGAAAATGTGGTTTGTACAAAGTTCTAGGTTCCCAACCTAGATCCCCTAAATGGGGCTTCAGAACTTTTGTTTTTAGCAACCTTTCCTGGTGATTCTGATGCACATTAATGTCTAAATTGTTTCTGGTATGTATATATTTACTATGATATC
>NW_016107973.1:487935-503345 GCF_001604975.1 Cebus imitator | reverse complement strand
TTTTTTGAGACAGAGTTTCCCTCTTGTTGCCCAGGTTGGAGTGCAACAGGGCAATCTGGGCTCACCACAACCTCCACCTCCTGGGTTCAAGCGATTCTCCTGCCTCAGCTACCCAAGTAGCCGGGATTACAGGCATGTGTCACAGTGCCTGGATAATTTTGTATTTTTAATAGAGATGGGGTCTCCCCATTTTGGTCTGGCTGGTCTCAAACTCCTGACCTCAGGTGATCCGCCCGCCTGGCCTCCCAAAGTACTGGAATTACAGGCATGAGTCACTGGCCCGGCCTCAACTGTGTTTTTCTTGAAGAACATGGATTGTGTTAAAAAGAAATACAAGCTAACAACAGAGCTTACAAATGCAACTGAAGCACATAAAAATTCTCAAGGACAGAACTGAGATATGTAAATTTCATGTTAGCCTTGGATAGAGCATTCATGCCTTAATATAATTATCCCTCCTACGGAGTGTCTTAATCACTGTCTTAATCAATACAATACAGCAAAAGTGACGGGATGTCACTTCTGTGGTTATGTTACAGAAGATTGTGATTGCCATTTTGCCAGCAGATTCATTCTCTCTCTTCCTCCTTCTTCTCAATCACTTTTGCTGGCTTTGATGAAACAAGCTGCCATGTTAGAGAGGCACATATAGAAAGGAACTGAGAGTGTTCGCCAGCCAACAGCCAGTGAGGAACTGAGGTCCTCAGTCTAATAGCCCTCAAGGAATTGAGTCCTGCCAAAACCACAAAGGTGAGTTTGGAAGCAGATTCTTTTGCATGTTTTATTTTTTCATTATTTTGAGACACAGCTTCGCTTTTGTTGCCTAGGCTGCAGTGCAATGACGTGGTCTTGGCTCACCACAACCTCTGCCTCCCAGGTTCAAGCAATTCTCCTGCCTCAGCTTCCCAAGTAGCTGGGATTACAGGTGTCCACCACCATGTCTGGCTAATTTTTGTATTGTTAGTAGAGATGGGGTTTCGCCATGCTGGCCAGGCTGGTCTCAAACTCCTGACCTCAGGTGATCTGCCCACTTCGGCCTCCCAAAGTCTTGGGATTACAGGTGTGAGCCATTGTGCTCTTCCAGGTCTCATAAATTTTAACCTCAAACTATGTAAGCTAACACAAAATAAAATGTATGCTTAAGCAACACTATTGGCTTCATCAAGTTAAAAATAACAGGAAACACCTAATGTAAAGCCTTCTACTGGGAAGCTGACAAAAGAATGTGTGTTTGAAAAAAGGCCTCAGATCCAACATAGGTCCGGGGTCAGAGATTCTGAAAGTCTAGCAAATAATACCAGAAAAGCTGGTCTGTTTATGCAACGAAAATTTAAGTTAGCCTGAGGATAACGAAGGGGCATCACACACAACTGAGTAACCCCAAACAGTCATTTGATACTGTGATATCTGCATTTTTCAGAAGTCTTGTCAAATAGTTACATGTTCTCAGCTTTGTGAAAGTAACTTAACTCTAGAAGAAAAAAATATCTGTGTGGTGGTTCACGCCTGTAATCCCAGCACTTTGTGAGGCCGAGGCAGGTAGATCACCTGAGGTTAGGAGTTCCAGACAAGCCTGGACAGTATGACGAAACTCCATCTCTACTAAAATATAAAAATTAGCCTGATGTGGTGGTGGACGCCTGTAGTCCCAGTTACTCAGGCGGCTGAGGCAGGAGAATTGCTTGAACCCAGGAGGCGGAGGTTACAGTGAGCTGAGATCGTGCCATTGCACTCCAGCCTGGGAAAGAGAGCAAGATTCTGTCTCAAAAAGAAAAAAAAAGTGGCTGCAGGCAGATAAAGTTGGAAAGATGCAGGTGTAAATTACAAGATTACCAATCACTGTTACCATTGAGTAAATACCTTCAATGACAACTTGTATTACAGTGCTATTAGAAGAAACATGGGACTGAGACAACAGGGTAAATCAACAAGCATAAGAAACCATGTCATCATCCAGTTTGATTGAATAAGGGATGGAATAGTCACCAAGAAGTCATTTTTTTCCTCAAGAAGCACAAAATTTAGGGGACTAATATAAATGCAGTAGGCCCTCCATATTCGTGGGTTCTGCATCCATTGATTCACCCAATCAGGGATCAAAAATACTTGGAAAAACAAATTCCATCAAGTTTCAAAAAGCAAAACTTGAATTTGCAATATGCCACGCACTACATTGAATCTGCATTTAACAAAGTCATATGGAGTCATTGTATAAGGTATTAAAAGTAATCTAGATGTGGTGTAAAGTTTACAGGAGCATGTGTATAAGTTATGGGCAAATTCTGTGTCATTTTATTTAAAAGAACTGAGCATCTGCAGATTTTTATATTCCTGGGGGTCCTGAAACCATTCTCCCATGGACATTGAGGGACAACTGACTGTACATGGAGGATATAACTTGTGAGTCTTCGGGGCCTCACATTTTGGAAATGAGGATGTCCTGAAAGAATTATAAATGAGTAAATCTGATAGACAACAGATATGATTTTCCATCTCTATGGCTAAAGCAGGGAAATATTTGTGAATATGATACTGAAAAGATTGTATACATCTAGCCAACGTCATCTGGAAGTAGTCCCATGGAGGTGGGGCAATGGAAGTGCTTCAGGAAGAAAAATGATAATAACAGGTGCCGGGTGCAGTGGCTCATGCCTGTAATCCCAGCACTTTGGGAGGCTGAGGTGGGCAGATCACAAGGTCAGGAGTTCAAGACCAGCCTGACCAACATGGTGAAATTCCGTCTCTACTAAAAGTACAAAAATTAGCCAGGCATGGTGGCATGCATCTGTCATCCCAGCTACTCAGGAGGCTGAGGCAGGAGAATCGCTTGAACTCAGGAGGCGGAGGTTGCAGTGAGCTGAGATGGCACCACTGCACTTCAGACTGGGCAACAGAGTGAGACTCTGTCTCAAAAAAAAAAAAAAAACAAAAAATGATTGATCACAGTAGTATGCTCCCACGAGCAGAGGCTTGGAGATTCTTTAAGCAGCTTAGGTTTGAAACAAAACTTGAAGACCAAGGACAAATTTTAGAAGGTTTTAAGGAAAGAAACTGTGAAATAGATGGCATAAGTGTAGGGTAAGAGGCAGCTTAAGAGAGAAGGAAAGACGCAAAAACAAGGCACAAGATAAGGCAGAATGAGCTGAAGGGGACTCTGCCAGTAATATTTGACTAGCCCAGTGAATAAAATGCAGAATAGATGAGAACAGCTATTAATTAATGGATACTTGAGCTACTAAAATTGATTTTTTTTAAAGAATAAAAAGTAGTTTCATCCCATGGGGAATTTATAACAAACCATCCCAACAGAACTAGAATATAAAATTCTTATGAATGTCAAGGGAATAAAATTTACCACACAAGCTATGAATCAATATAATCAGCTGAAGGAGGTAGTGAGAGTTTGAGTTCCAAAAGATAGTATTTATGAACCAAAGGAAAAGGTAGATGGGCAGATATAAAGATAAACTTTCTATCAGATGCCTTAACAAGGACAAAGGCAGTTGTGTATTGATAAATGTTTAACAATTGAGTTTTCATTAAACTATTTGTAGTGTTAGTCTATTTCCACTATGTAAATGCTCCTACTACAGTTGATTTCTAGCTACCAACATGATGTCACTTAATGCAGAGATGTGAAGAGATGTGCACAATTTGCTGTCAAGAACATGCCACTTGCTTAAAGGCCTCCTTCACCAATGTGATTAAAAGGGGAACATTCCCATGCAAAGAAAATGAAAGTTGAAAGTGAGAAAAGGAAATATCTGTCGTAAAGGAGATGTAGGATGAGCATAAAGGAGGTGGAGATGAAAGAAAAAGAGATCAAGGCAGACAGAATTCAGCTGTATGCAGTACTCTTATGAACAAAAGGGCCAAGAAAATGTGTGTGTGTGTGCACACTTGCGTGTGTGTGTTTGTGAAGCGGGGGAGATGCAACAGTGGAGAGGGATAGATTGGTTGATTACCTAGACATGGATACTCATATGCAGTTTAAAGGAGTGTTTGTAGAAGCGTGGACTCTGGAGTCAGCAGACTTTACTTCAAATATTGGGACCTCCACTTACAAGCACCGTGTGCGACCTTTAACAAAGTTAGTCAACCTCCCTTAGCTTTATTTCTCTTACCTGTGAAATGTAGAAAGTGTTTGGCAAGATGCCTGCCATATACTAAGCTCTCAGTAAATGCTAGCTGTTAATGTTATAAAGTATGTAAAATGAAAAAAAGTTTTTGATTCACTAAAAATAGGTTGTCTAAACTTTCAAAGTTAATAACATTAGTGGGTTTTAAAAAGTATTTATTGATCCCAGATGTCAAAATTTGGCCTGAAGAGGATCAAATCTGACAAGCACATAGTTTGTATCACACAGTGCTGTATGATTTTTGAATCACTGCTGGTATTTAATAATCGACAAATTCCACAGGAAAATCCAGATTTTAGATTTTCATGAAAAACCAGGAGTTTTGTAAACACTGGGGTTGCATTCCCACATTGCATCAGTTGACTGGAGGGAGCCTAGTGGTGGTTTCAATCCTTTAGAAAAGCAGGTGTTTCCGTTTTACTTTCCTTACTCGGCTTTAGGGAAAGTAAAGCTTGTTCACATTACCTAGTTACCTTCCTGGTCCCTAGAGTCATTTCAATTTGTATTATTTAATTCATATAAACTGCATTTCAAAAGTGATATGAAGGAATGGTTCAGCAAATGATTGAGATTCAGATCAACTTAAAATTCAATACTTTTTATGTTCCAAATCTGCAGTTTACAATAAGGTAACCATGTGGCTATTGAGAACTTAAAAAGTAACTAATGCAATTGAAGATGTGCTAAAAGTATAAAGTACACACAGGATATTAAAGACAGTACAAAAAAGTGAAATATCTTTTTTTTTTTTTTGAGATGGAGTTTCACTCTTGTCATCCAGGCTGGAGTGCAATGGCACAATCTCAGCTCACTGCAACCTCCGCCTCCTGGGTTCAAGCAATTCTTCTGCCTCAGCCTCCAGAGTAGCTGGGATTACAGGCATATGCCACCATGCCCCACTAATTTTTATATTATTAGTAGAGACAGGCTTTCACCATGTCGGCCTGGCTGGTCTCGAACTCCTGATCTCAGATGATCCACCCGCCTCTGCCTCCCAAATTGCTGGGCTCCACACCCAGCCCAAAAAATGAAATATCTTATCAGTAATTTTATATTGATTATGTGTTGAAATGATAGCAATTTGGATATACTGTGTTAAAGGTATTAAAGTTAGTTTTGTCTGTTTCTTTTAAATTATGTTTACTATAAAACTTAAAATTAGATTTATAGCTTATAATGTATTTCTATTAAATAGCACCATTCCAAGTAATTTTAAAGATATACCATGTTTTTAAAATTAAAAAATCATACTTTAAAATGTCTGATAAAAATGATAAACATTCATTTTGGAAAACACAAAGAAACATAAAGAAAAAAATTAAAAATCTTAATTCTACTAAATATTGTTAAATATTTCAGTTTCTTTTTGTTTAGATTTTTCTACATGAAATGTTTATACATAGAATCTTATTCTATTAAAACTGGATCATATATATATGCTATTTTTCACTTAACATTTTAACATAATCTTTTTGCAATATCTTTAAGAATTCTTTGAAACAAAGTTGCTAAATGGATTAAGAAATTGACTACAATAATAAAGTGGGAGAAAATATAGATAATTATTTAAGTATGTTAAAGGCATTTCTCAGTAGATGACTGGAAATTAAACAAAATAATTGATTTTATTACATAAAAATAAACTTTTGTATAGTATAAGTACAATGTAAAAACAGGCAGATGAAATAATGAAAAATATAACATATAGGAAAGACAAAGGATTAATAATATAACTATACAGTAAATTGATTGAAATCAATCAAAGAAAGGGGAACACATAAATATGAAAATGGATGGATAAAAAGTTAAAAATTTTTATGATTAATAGGCACGTGGAAAAAATGATCAGTTTCATTCACATCTTAATTCAAGCTGCTATAACAAAATACCATATACTAGGTGACTTAAACAACAGAATTTTACTTCTCACTGTCTGGAGGTTGGAGTCAGAGCACCAGCATTGTTGAGTTCACTGAGAGTTTTCTTCCCAAATTGTATTATAGATGGCTTCCTTTTTGCTGTATCTTCACAGGCAGAGAAAGAGATCCTGTGTCTCTTCTTCTTTTTATAAGGCCACTAATCTTCTCCAGAGAGCCTCACTCTCATGATCTAATCTAACCCTGAGTATCTTCTAAGGGTCCTACATCCAAATACTGTTACATTGGGGATTAGGGCTTGAACATATTTATTTTGGGGGAACACAAATATTCAGCCCATATTAACTAGTAATTAAGGAAATGCAAATGAGAGCAAGTAACATTTTGAAGTAACAATTTGGCAAATAATTTTGATAATAACATCAGCCAACATTTATTGACCACTTATGATCTAAGTGCTTTACATGCCTTATCTCATTCAATTTCCCTAACCACATAAATTGCTTTCGGATACTACTATAAGGAGATTGGACCACACATTCAAAGAAACGTTACTATATACTTGTGAGGGTGGGATTTGAACATAGACAGTCTGACTTCTGAATCTATGACATTATTAATTATTTATACCTAGAGATGAGGGTTTAGAAAAATGCGCACTTTTATACAGTACTGGTGAGAATGAGAACTGGTACAACATTTCTGGAAGGTAGGTTGGAAATAAGCATTAAAATACTTCTGTAACCTAGAAATTTTATGCCTAGTACTGTACTATATCAATTGTATTATTTGTCGTCATACAAATAGTCTGTATTTGGGCTTTGAAAATATCTAAGTGTGCAAGTATGTAAATATATGCAATAATAGGATGTTTACTTTAGCATTTTTGAAAAACCAAAAATCTCAATAAGACTAACGCTTATAAATAACGGGAAAGATGAGTACATTAGATGTAATAATACTTGGAAAAGCTATACAGCCATTATAAATAATGGAGTAGTTCTGAGCAGAATGAAATGGAAAACTCTTTAGGAAATATTATCATATCAGTTATATTGCATATGGAGTTTTAGCTGTATATAAAAAATAATCCCCTCAAACTAGCTTAACTATTAAATAAGTTTGTGATTTCACATAGCAGGAAGAGCTGAGGTAGGTAGAACAGGCATCGGGGGCCACTGATTCAGTAACTAAATGAAGTCATTAAGGATCCAGGTTCCTTCCATCTCTGGCCAGCTTCTGCTATGCCTGGTGTCAGCTTCATCCTAAGGCTGGAATTACCCCTAATATAACAAGATGGCCATTTGCGGTGATAGAGTCTACATTCTTCTTTGTTTCTGTCCTTCAGGAGAGAGGGAAAACCTTTCCTAACTATAGAATAAAAGGCCATCCCTTCAATCCGATCAGGCCATTTTAAGAGGGTTGGACATCCTCAACCAGTAATGGCACTTAGGTAAATTCCAGGTTTGACAGGTTCAGAATAATTAGAACTTGTCCCCTGAAGTTTGTGGTGAAGTGAGATGGTGTTGACATCCAGATATCTGGGGTTCTGTTAGGGAGGAAGAGAGAAATTCATGTTAGGTAGATATAGATGACACTGGGAGCCTCAAACATAAGAATGGCTCTGGACTCTATGGACTCCAAGAGGACCTGGTGGGAGGTGAAATACAGCAAGAAAACATGCTGAATAATATTTGCAAGGAAAGGAGGCAGGACATAAATAACTGAAGCAATCCAGAAAGTGCCAACACCTGGGGGAGAAGAGAAAAAAATATATAGAGAGAGATAGAGAGAGAAAGAGAGAGAGAGAGGGAGAGAGACTACATAATATGACTCAATAAAAGCTCCCCAACTGACAAAAATCTGAGGGATCCCTGGAGCCCTGGGGTTAAAACCGGAGCAAGGAGCATTTTTCAGGGTACCAGCTCTGACAAGGCCACTCACTAGAGCTAAGTGGAAGTCATGTGGGTCTGCTATAGGATGCCCACAAAACCAGTCAGTGAGGAGCAGAATCAAGAGAAGAGAACTGCAAATAGATAAATTATTCGGAGTTGTCACTTTTATCACATGCACAGAACCTCCCTTCCCATAGTCTTGCCCTGCTCTGTGGGTTGGGCATCTCTCTCCCTCCAGGAGTAGGTAGAAAGTCAGCATTGAATGTTGTTGCACAACATCCCTGAAAAGCAAACACTTCGTCTCAGCTTTGAATCTTGCTGAGGTTTGCAAGGACTTCCACTGGGCACTGTTTGTTCACTTGTTAGGCTCATGACATCCACCCCAGCCAGGCTACTCTCTTTACTTCACTAGCCCTTTCCAAAGCACCTCAAACAACAACAACGACAAAACAAAACAAAACAAAAACCTCCAATCCAATCCACCTTTCTAGATTGGACCCACATTCATCTTCCTCACAACAGCTTCTCTGGCTCTATGGATAATCCCCTTCTCTGACTTTTATTGAGCTGAAAGGATGCCATAGCCTTTCATTTTTCCCCCCAGCAGTTGTTCATATGCAACAGTGGACCTGCACAGGCATCCTTTGTTATGCTCCCACCCCCCACCCCATGGTGCCTTGCTTTATGTTTCTTAATTGTTTTGTATCTATCACAAACCTTAGGCCACTGAATAATCAGTGAACTGATCTTTCGGTTTCTCCTCTTGCCCTTCTCCAATCCAGTCTCTATATGGCAATCCAAGGAACATTTTAAAAGAAAATTACAGTATACACCTTCCCTCAATTATATTCAATAAATGCCTCTGTTGCATTCAGGTAGTTAGAAAAATAAAACCCTTTAGGTTCTGTAAGATCTGGCTCTAGGCTGCCATGCTGACTCAGGTACTCTTCCCCTTCATTACTAAGCTCCAGTCACACTGCTTTCATTTAGTTCTAAATGGGCAGAGGACTTTCCTGCCTTAGAGCCTGTGCATTTGCTCTTTCTCCTGGGAGGGTAACCACACTCCCATCCTGGCTAACAATTATTTACTCTTTAGGACTCATCTTAAATATCATGCCCACTGAGAGTCCCTCTTTCATTTTCTGGTTTCAACCATCACATTCTTATCCTTCTTAGAACCTGGTTCTATTTCTTCACCAAAATTTGGGATTGCATATTTGCTTAATGTTTCTCTTCCCTACTAGACTGTACATCTTTAGAAAACTAACACAGGAATAAAAAGCTAAATAACACATGTTCTCACTTATGATAGGGAGCTAAATGATAGGAACTTATGAACGAAAAGAAGGAAACAGCAGACACTTGAGTCTACTTGATGGGGGAGGGTGGGAGAAGGGAGAAAACCAGGAAAGATAAATATTAGATACCAAGCTTAATACATGGGTGATATAATAATATGTACAACAAACCCCCATGACATGTTTTTATCTATGTAACAAACCTTGACATGTACCCCTAAACCTAAAACAAAATTTTTAAAAAAGAAATAAGAGCAGAAAACTTTTCAAATTGGAGACACATATAAGCATCCACGTACAAGAAGGTCAAAGTCTCAAATCAGATTCAGTACAAACAAGACTACATGAAAACATGTTATAATCAAACTGTCAAAAATAAAGAGAAAAGAAGACCCTGAAATTAGCAAGAGAGAAATGCAAATAACATATAAAGGAGTTCCAATAAGGTGGCAGATTTCTCAGCTGAAAGTCTTATAGGCCGGGAAAGAATAGGAAAATATATTCAAAGTGCTGAAAGAATTTTAAAAAAAAGAACAAAAAATCCTGAAACCAGAGATACTGTACCTGATAAAGGCATCCTTCAGAAGTGAAGAAGAGATAAAGACTATTCTAGAAAAACAAAAGCTAAGGAAGTTCATCACCACCAGAACTGCCTTATAAGAAATGTTAAAGGAAATTTTTCTAGCTGAAAGAAAAAGATGCTAATCAGTAAAAGTTAGTGAAAAGTTTAATTCAGAATACTCACACGCTATAATGGTGGTGTATAAAACACTTATATTAGGTTGTTGCAAAAGTGATTGCAGTTTAATGACAAAACCCACAATTACTTTTGTATCAACCTAATGTCTTCAGTATAAAGATTAAAAGGCACAACCATTAAAATAATAATAGGTAATAGTTTGTTAAGGGATATACAATATAAAAAATGAAAACTATGACATAAAAGTTTAAAATGTGGGGGAGGTGGAGTAAAAGTAAAGAGCTTTTTTTGTGTAATCAAAGTTGTTATTAGTTTAGAATAGTTCATTATAACTCTAAGATATTTTTGTAAGCCTCATAGTACCTACAAACCAAAAACCTACTGTAGATTCCCAAAATATAAAAAGTAAGCAAAATATAAAAAGTAAGAATTCAAATCATTTTACTAGAGAATATTACTTAATCACAAAGGAAGATACTAAGAGAGAAAGAAAGAAACAAAGAATTGGCAAAACAACCAGAAAATAATTAACAAAATGGCAGTAACACATATATAACCCACAGGCAACATCATACTGAATGGAGAAAAGTTGAAAGCATTTTTTCCAATATCTGGAATAAGACAAGGATAACTTGGTCAGTCTGGGTTCTAAGGGGGAAAAAAAAAAGACAAGGATATCCTCTTTCACCACTCTTATTCAACATAGTACTGGAAATCCTAGACAGAGCAACCATGCAAGAGAAAGAAATAAAAAGCATCCAAATTGGAAAAGAGGAAGTCAAACTATCCTTGTTCACTGACGATAAGATCTTATATCTAGAAAAACCTAAAGACTATACCAGAAACATTTATATTTGACGAATGAATTCAGTAAAGTTTCAAGATAGAAAATTAAAAATATATAAAAATCAGTAATGTTTCTATATACCAGTAATAATCTAGCTAAGAACCAAATCAAGAAGGCAATCCCACTTAAAATAGCTACAAAAAGCTACACAGAGCTATATTTAACCAAGGAGTTGAAAAATCTCTACAAGGAAAACTACAAAACTCTGATTAAAGAAGTAAATAACACATTCAAATGAAAAAAAAAAAAAAATCCCATGCTCATGGATTAGAAAAATATTGCTAAAATGACAATACTGCCCAAAGCAATCTACAGATTCAATGTTATCTCTATTAAAATATCAACAATCTTTCATGTTCTTCATATGTACCCCAAAACCTAAAATGCAATAAAATAAATGGAAAAAAAATCAACTTAATTTTTTATCAAATTAGAAAAAAGCAATTCTAAAATTCTTATGGAACCAAAAAAATCCTAAATTGCCAAAGCAATCCTATGTAAAAATAATAAAACTGGAGGCATCACATTATCTGATTTCAAATTATATTACAAGTCTATGGTAACCAAAACAGCATGATATTGGCACAAAAGTAGACACATAGATCAATGGAACAGAATAGAGAACCCAGAAGTAATGGCGCATATTTACAGCCAACTGATGTTTGACAAAATCAACAAGAATATACACTGGGAAAGGATACTCTTTTCAATAGATGGTACTGGAAAAATTGGATTGCCATTTACAGAAGAATAACACTGGACCACTATTTCTCACTATATACAACAATCCACTGAAGATGGGTTAAAGACTTAAATGTAAGACCTGAAAGTACAAAAATGCTAGAAGAAAACCTAGGGAAAATTCTTCTGGATATTTGTCCAGGCAAAGAATTAATGACAAAGACCCCAAAAGAACAGGTAGCTAAAACAAAAGTAGACAAATGAGACTTAATTAAATTTAAGAGCTCTGTGTAGAAAATAACTAATCAACAGAGCAAACAGCCAACATGCAGAATGGGAGAAAATATTTGCAAACTAAGGACCCAACAGGGAGCTTCTATCTGGAATTTTCAAGGAACTCAAACAATTCAACAACAATAACAACAAAAGTATCCCATTAAAAAGTGAGCAAAGAACAGGAATAGATACTTTTCAGAAGAAGACATACAAACGGCCAACAGGCATATGAAAAATGCTGAACATCACTAATCACCAGAGAAACGTAATTAAAATCACAATAAGATATCATCTTAAACTAGTTAGAATGGCTATTTTTTTTTTGAATGGCTATTACTAAAAAGACAAAATATAACAGACATTCATGAGGATGCGGAGTAAAGGGAACTCTTATACACTGTTGGTAGAAATGTAAATTAGTAAAACCTCTACGGAAAATATTATGGACACTTATGTTGAGAGGGGAGACCCCCTCGAATCCTTCAATTTCACCTCCTCCCTCCCCCTCCTTCCAGATGGGAAGGAGGGTGAAAAAGAAAAAAAATGAAACAAAATACCAAAGACCTAGGAAAATGACTCCCTTTTTAGTTCCCAGCACCTCTGCTGTTAACCTTGAAAGAGCTGCAAATGAATGTTATCTCTGCCGTAGAGCCCGGCACTGGTTCAGGGCCCCATGTCTCCACTGACCAGATTCCCTCCTAGAAACACCTCTGCCAACAAAGAGCTTGCTGCTTTTGTCTTGTCTCTGTAAGCCCCCTCCCCTACTGGTCCCCACTCATGCTGCATATGAATTAGCAAATCAATGAAGCCAAAACATTGTAAGGTCAGATATCCAGCAAATGGACAATGACATAGTTCCACCTCAGCTTCCCCTTTGGCGTTGTAAGCCTATAAACGGAAAGAGAAGCTGCAGCTTGGGGAGCTTGGTGAATGAGGCTGTAGCCCCCTCAAAGCTCCTGGTGGAATAAAAAGCCGCTTCCTTCCTCAGTTCGGTGTTAGAGAGGTTTGTTCCCTGCTGCTCCTGCTTCATTCTACTAACTAAAAGTAGAATCACCAGTCAATCCATTAATCCCACTGCTAGGTATCTATGCAAAGGAAAAGAAAGCATTACATCAAAAAGATAGCTGCACCTGTATATTTACTGCAACTATTTACAATAGCAAAGATATGGAATCAACCTAACTATCCATCAATGAATGACTGGATGAAGAAAATGTGATATGTATACATAATGGAATACTATTCAGCCATAAAAAGAATAAAGTCATGTATTTTGCAGCAGCATGGACAATGAACTGGAGTCCATTGTCTGAACTGATACAACTCAGACACAGAAGGACAAATACCACATGTTCTCACTTATAAGTGGGAGCTAAATAATCCATATACATGGATGTAGAGTGTGAAATTATAGACAATGGAGATTCAGAAAGATGAGTAGGTTGAAGGGGTATGGAAGATGATAAATTAATTAATGGGCACAATGTATATTATTCAGATCATTGACACCCAGAAAATCCTGACTTCACCACTACGTAATCTATGCATGTAACAAAATTACATTTGTAACCCATAAATTTAGATAAATAAAATTAAAATAAACAAAATGGCAGCAGTAAGTCTTTACTTCTCAACAATTACTTCGAATGTAGATGGATTAAATTTTTCAATCAAAAGACAGAGAATGGATGAATGGAAAAAAATGAATACCCAACTATATGTTACCTACAGGAGACTCACTTTAATTTAAGGACACACAGACTGAAAGTGAAAAGATGAAAAAAGATATTCCATGCAAATGGAAACAAAAATAGAGCAGGAGCTATACTTACGTTAAATAGACTTTAAGTACAAAACTGTAAAATTAGACAAAGAAGGATAGTATGTAATGATAATGGTGTCAATTCATCAAGAAGACATAACAATTGTCAGTATATTTGCACTTAACATAGGAGCACCTAAATGCATAAAGGAAATATTAATGAATCTGAAGGGCTAGATGGACTATAATACAATAATAGCAGGGACATTAAGTCTGACTTTTAACAAGGAACATATCCAGAGAGAAAATCAACAGGGAAAATTTGGACTTAAACTGTACTTTAGCCTAAGGGTAACTATCAGGCATATAGAAAGGATTCTGTCCAACAGCAGCAGAATACATATTTTGTTTAAAGCTCACATAGAGCATTATCCAGAATAGATCATATGCTAGACCTCAAAACAATCTAAAACACATTTCAAAAGACTGAAATTATATAAAGTATCTGCCACTATGGCATAAAACTAAAAATCAATAACCAAAATATTTTTGGAAACTTCACAAACGTGAGAATTAAACAACATAATCCTAAACATCAATGGATCAATGAAGAAATTAAAAGGAAATTTTTAAATATCTTGAGATAGAAATGGAAACACAGTATAACAAAACTGACAGGATGCAGCAAAAGTAGCTCTAAGGGGAAAGTATAGAGCAATAAATACCTATAACAAAAAAGAAGAAAGATCTCACATGAACAACCTAATATTACAACTCAAGGAACTGGAAAAACAACAAACTAAGCCCAAAGTCAGCAGAAGGAAGGAAATAATAAAGATTTGATCACAAATAAATTAAATAGAGACTAGAAATATAATAGAAAGTACCAAGAAAATGAAGAGTTAGTTTTTTGAAACTATAAACAAAAGTGACAAAACTTTAGCTAGACTGAAAAAACACAAATTACTTAAATAAATAAAAGCAAGAATGAAAGAGAAGATATTATGATTGATACCACAGAAATGGAAAAGATCATAAAAGACCATTATAAAAAATTATACACCAACATATTAAATAATGAAAAGAAAATTCGTAGACCCATACAACCTAGCAACACTAAATCATGAAGAAATAAAAGGACTGAGCAGAACAATAATAAGTAAGGAGAATGAATTAGTAATAAAAAGTCTCCCTTAAAAAAAGGCTCAAAATGAGTTATAATCCTTTGGGTATATACCCAGTGGGATTGTTGGGTCAAATGGTATTTCTGGTTCTAGATCCTTGAGACATCGCCACACTGTTTTCCACAATGGTTGAACTAATTTACACTCCCATCAACAGTGTAAAAGCATTCCTATTTCTCTACAGTCTCGCCAGCATCTATTGCTTCCTGACGTTTTAATAATCACCATTCTGAATGGTGTGAGATGGTATCTCATTGTGGTTTTGTTGTTGTTGTTGTTGTTTTGAGACAGAGTCTCACTCTGTCTCCAGGTTGGAGTACAGTGGCATGATCTCGGTTCACTGCATCCTCTGCCTCCCGGGTTCAAGCAATTATTCTGCTTCAGCCTCCCGAGTAGCTGGGACTACAGGTGCGCACCACCGCATCCAGCTAATTTTTGTATTTTTAGTAGAGATGGGATTTCACCATGTTGGCCAGTATGGGCTCGATTTCTTGACCTCGTGATCCACACCCCTTGGCCTTGTAAAGTGCTGGGATTACAGGCATGAGCCACCGCACTTAGCCTCATTGCAGTTATGATTTGCATTTCTCTAAAGACCAGTGACGATGAGCATCCTATGTAAAAAAGACATATGACACGTATGTTTATTGCAGCACTATTTACAATAGCAAAGACTTGAAACCAACCCAAATGCCCATCAATGATAGACTGGATAAAGAAAATGTGGCACATATACACCATGGAATATTAT
>NW_016107973.1:464008-487575 GCF_001604975.1 Cebus imitator | reverse complement strand
CTGATGCCTTCACTGCTGAATTCTACCAAATGTTTTGAAATAAACTAATATTAATCCTTCTCAAAATCCTTCAAAAAATTAAAGAAGAGGGAATACTTCCAAACTCATAAACTCATTTTAGGAGGCCAGCATTATAGTGATATCAAAGTGAGCCACAGGCACTATAAGAAAGGAAAATTGTAGGCCAATATTCCTGATAAACATAGATGCAAAATTCTCTGCCTTTCGGGTTTAAGTGTTCTCCTGCCTCAGCCTCCCCACTAGCTGGGATTACAGGCATGAACCACCATGCCCAGCTAATTTTGTATTTTTAGTAGAGACAGGGTTTCTCCATATTGGTCCAGCTGGCCTCAAACTCCTGACCTCAGATGATCCACCGGCCTTGGCCTCCCAAAGTGCTGAGATTACAGGTGTGAGCCACCACACCCATCTGAAATTCTTGCCACTGCAATTAGGCAAGAGAAATAAATAAAAGGCATTCAAATTGTAAAGGAAGCAGTTAAATAGTCTCTGTTTGCAGGTGACATGATCTTATATATATGTGTGTGTGTATATATGTATGTATATATATCTAATTAATATATGTATGTTATTTATATTATCATATAAATATAACATTTATATAATAAAATGTATACATATATACATGTATATATGTATATTATATTTATATAACATAAATATAATTAACAATATATTAAATATAAACACATGTATATCCATATATACATGTATATATTATATGTATATATAATATATATTATTGTATTTATATAAGTAATATTTATATGTATAATATTATATTTTAGGGTATTACATATATATAAAACCCTAAAATCTACCAAAAACTTTTTAAAAATTTATCATTATTTTTTAGGCAAAGTGTGACTCTGTGGTGCAGGCTGGAGTGCAGTGACACAATCTCGGCTCACTGCACCTCTGCCTCCTGGGTCCAAGCAATTCTTGTGTCTCAGACTCCCAAGTAGCTGGGCTGCAGGCGTGAGCCAGCATGCCCAGCTAATTTTTGTATTTTTAGTAGAGATAGGGTTTCACCATTTTGGCCAGGGTTGTCTCAAACTCCTGGCCTCATGTGGTTCACCTGTCTTGGCCTCCCAAAGTGCTTGGATTACAGGCCTGAGCCACTGCACCTAGCCCCTAAAAGTTTGTAAACCAGACAGACAAATTCAGTGAGGTTTTAGGACACACAATTAATGTTAAAAAGTCAGTAGCATTTCTATACACTTACAACAAATTATCCGAAACATAAATCAAGGAAACAATCCCATTTACAATAGCTACAAAAAAAAAATTTAAGAATAAATTAATGTGAGCTTGACTACTGCCTAAGATTGGAAAAAAAAAAAAAAGAATAAGCTTTGCCACGGATGTGAAAAAAACTGTACACTGAAATCTATAAAATGTGAATAAAAGAAATAGAAGAAGATATAAATAAGTGAAAAGATATTCCCTTTTCATGGATTGAAAGAAGTAACATTGACAAAACGCCCATACTACCCAAAGTGATCTAAGGATAAAAAGCAGTTCCTATTGAAATTTCAATGGCAATTTTTTCATAGAAATAGAAAAAACAATCTTAAAACTTACAAAAACACACAAAACACCCCAAAGAGCCAAAGCAATCCTGAACAAAAGGAACAAATCTGAAGTGATCACACTACATGACTTCAAAATATACCACAATGCTGTAGTAAACAAAACAGCATGGTGCTAGCAGCTAGCATAAAAACAGATACATAGGCAAATGGAACAGAATATAGGGCCCAGAAATAAATCCATGCATCGATGGTCAATTAATTTTCAACAAAGGTGCCAAGAATACACAATGAAGAAAGGATAGGTTCTTTAATAAAGGATGTTAGAACAACTGTATATTTGTATATCTATATGCAGAAGAATTAAACTGAACCCTTATCTCACACATAAAAAAAAATTCAAAATGGATTAAAGAGCTAAATGTAAGACCTGAAAGTGTAAAACTATTAGAAGAAAACATATGGGTAAAACTGCATTGCATTGGTCCGGAAAATAATTTTTGGAATATAGACCCAAAAGCATAGACAAAAAAAGAAAAGAAAAGAAAAACCAGACTACATCAAACTAAAAAGCTTCTGTACAGCCAAGGGAACAATTAACAGAGTGAAGTGACCATCTACAGAATGGGAGAAAATATTTGCAAACCATACATCTGATAAAGGGTTAATACCCAAAGTATGCAGGAAACTCAACTTTATAGAAAAAACAAATAATCCAATTAAAATATGGGCAAGGGACCTGAATAGACATTTCTCAAAAGAAGGCATACAAATGGCCAACAGTTATATCATAAAAATGCTCAAAATCACTAATTATCAGAGAAATACAAATTAAAATCACAATGAGATATCACCTCACATCTGTTAGAATGGCTATCATCAAAAAAACAAGAAATAATTACTGGAGAGGATGCAGATAAAGGGAACACTTGCACACTATTGGTGGGAATGTAAATTAGTACAGCCATTCTGGAAAACATTATGGAGGTTCCTCAAAAAATTAAAAATAAAACTACCATAAAATCCAGCAATCTCACTACCAGGTATGTATCCAAAAAAAATGAAATCAATATGTCGAAAAGATATCGGCAGTCATATGTTCATTACAACATTATTCACAATAGCCCGGATGTAGAGTCAACCTAAGTATAAGTATCTATCAATGCATGAATGGATAAAGGAAATGTGATATAGATAGACAGATAGGTAGATACACGCACACACAGTGGAATATTATTCAACCATGAAAAGAATGAAATCCTGTCATTTGCAGTAACATGGATGGAACTGGGAGATTTTATGTTATATGAAATAAGCCAGGCACAGAAAGACAAATATTGCATGTTCTCACTTATATGTGGGAGCATAAAAAGTGGATCTCCCAGAGTGGAATGATGGTTACCAAAGGCTGGGGAAACGTAGAGTGGAGGGAGGGATGAAAACAGGTTGGTTAATGGGTACAAAAATATAGTTAAATAGAAGGAATAAATTTTAGTGTCCAATAGCACACTATTGTATGTACAATATTATACTATTGTGTATTTCAAAATATCTAGAAGCAAGATTTGGAATATTTCCAACATAACGAAATGATAAATATATGGGGTGATGAACATCTCAATAATCTAGATTTAATCATTACATATTGTGTGCATGTATCAAAATATCACAGGTACACCACAAATATGCACAAGTACTATGGATTAATAAAATGATTTAAATTCATAGATGTAGAAAGTAGAATGGTGGTTACCAGCTGGGGTAGGGTTTGGGGTTGGAAGATGTTGGTCAAAGAATAGAAAATTGCAGTCATGAGCAATAAATTCAAAATATTAATTATACAACAAGGTGACTATACTTAGTAACAATGTATTTTATTCTTGAAAATTAAGATTTTAAGTGTTTTTACCACAAAATTGCAAGTAGTGACATGATACATATGTTAATTATCTTGATTTAGCCATTCCACAATGTGAATATATTTGAAAACAACATGTTGTATATAATAAATATGTGAATTTTTATTTGTCAATTAAAAAATTAATAAAAAATAAAAATTATCCACCTTGATAAGAACCAAAAAAAGCCAAATAATTCACTAAGTGTTACATCTATATGTTAATTTTATGTGTATACAATATATTCCATTGATAAGTTTTAAAATATTAAGCACATTATGTAAGTATATCTAGTATATACTTACTGTGTTCAAAGAACTAACTTTTAGTCTATAAAATTTAGTCTATAAATTTATTCTATATTTTTTCTATCTTCTTATTTACTTGTATCTTTATTCTATTTTCTTTAAGTATATTTCCCATATTTTCTTGTAATAGATGCTTAATTCATTTGTTTTCATTCATTTTTATTTTTCATGTAAATATTTAGTGGCATAAAGTTTTCTTTTCTCTGACTTAAATAACTTAGGTTCTGATATGTAGTAGCTTTATTATATTATTTAAAAAATTTTAATTTAATTTTAAGTGCTGGGATACATGTGCAGGACATGTAGGTTTGTTACGTAGTTAAACGTGTGCCATGGTGGTTTGCTGCATCTACTAACCCATCACCTAGTTATTAAGCCTCGCATGCATTAGCTATTTATCCTGATGCTCTCCTTCCCACTGCACCCCTGACAGGCACCAGTGTGTGTTGTTCCCCTGACAGGCACCAATGTGTGTTGTTCCCCTTCCTGTGTCCATGTGTTCTCATTGTTCAGCCCCCACTTATAAGTGAAAATGTGTTTGGTTTCTTGTATCTCTGTTAGTTTGCTGAGGATAATGGTTTCCATCTCCATCCATGTCCCTGCAAAGGACATGATCTTGTTCCCTTTTATAGCTGCATAGTATTCCATAGTGTATATGTACCACATTTTCTTTATCCAGTCTATCATTGATGGCCATTTGGGTTGATTCCACATTTTCGCTATTGTGAATAGTGCTGCATTGAACATATGTGTCCATGTATCTTTATAATAGAATGATTTGTGTTCCTTTGGGTAATACGCAGTAATGGGACTGTTGGATCAAATGGTATTTCTGGTTCTAGATCTTTGAGGAATCGCCATTCTGTCTTCAACAATGGTTGAACTAATTTGCATTCCCATCATGAGTGTGAAAGTGTTCCTATTTCTGCACAGCCTCACCAGCATCTGTTGTTTCTTGTCTTTTTAATAATTGCAGTTCTGATTGACATGAGATGGTATCTCATTGTGATTTTCATTTGCATTCCTCTAATAATCAGCAATGTTGAGCTGTGTTTTTTTTTCATATGTTTGTTGGCCGTATAAATGTCCTCTTTTGAGAAGTGTCTGGTCATGTCCTTTGCCCACTTTTTAATGGGTAGTTTGTTTTTTCTCGTAAATGTGTTTATGTTCCTTGTAGAATCTGGATGTCAGATGGATAGATTACAAGCATTTTCTACCATTCTTAGGTTGTTTTTTTTTTTTTATTCTGATGATAGTGTCTTTTGCTATGCAGAAGCTCTTTAGTTTAATTAGATCCGATTTGTCAGTTTTTGCTTTTGTTGCAATTGCTTTTGGTGTCTTCGTCACGAAATCTTTGCCAATAACTATGTCCGGAATGGTATTGCCTAGATTTTCTCCTAGGGTTTTTATAGATTTGGGTCTTAAATTTAAGTGTTCAATCCACCTTGAGTTAATTTTTGTATAAGGTGTAAGAAAGGGGTCCATTTTCAATTTTCTGCATATGGCTAGCGTGTTCTCCCAGCACCATTTATTAAATAGGGAAACTTTCTACAGAATCAAATAAGAGCCAGACAGAAATTAACATTAAGTTTGGAATTGTCTATATAAACTGGCATCTAGGAAATCTCAGGTGTCTTGAATAACAACATGGTCAGTGGAGGGCAGTGGATCACATCACCTGGCACCGATAGTGAATCAGGCAGGGTGATAGGCATGGGTAGGGCTTTAGTGTGGGGGCAGGAGAGTGGTCCCACCCAGCTTTTACAGCCCTGCTGCAGAGAGATGACTTACAGGTTTATCAACTGCCACCACTCCACTACCACACCTCTCCCCCCAGACCTCTAGCCCCTCATTCTGCTTCAGTGCTTTCCTTTCCTTCACTTCACTCTACCACTAATAGCTCCTGTGTGTCCAGGATCAAGACACGCACACACATTCTTTCTTTGCCAGGCATATAAAAGTTTGGCCACATTTGGAAAGTCTTCCCCTCTACCTCCACTCAACCACCCCGTTCCCCCTTAGGCCCTCTGCTATTTGGAGACCACTCTGCCAACTCCTGAAGTCCAATTCTCTGAGTAAACTTCTAGTACCACCTAGTGTTCCTCCTACATGAGTACTGTTCACCATGTCAGGTTATAAATGTTGGTAGAAAGACTGATATCTGAGCGAGAGTCTGATCAAACTTTGGCCTGAGCCGGGGCATGGATCACAGTTCTAAAGGTCATCTATATCTATATGTCTGAATCATCAGAAGGTCAAATTCAGAAGGCTTTCTCTACACCTAAAGAGCAGGTTTTTGTACCTGACCATAGGGGAGGTCACATAACCATGAGAACAACTTGACCAATATGGTTCAGGGGCATTCAATCTTTACATGACTGAGACGACTCAACTTCATGTGACCATGAGTTGGTACATGAAAATAGGATCCACGTGACCAGCACCAATAGGTCACCTATGTGACTTCCAGGACCACATGATAGGGAAGGCCATAAAAGAGCAGGATCCACAGGACCCACAGCATTAGGATCCCACAATCTTTACATAACTCAGAGGGCTCAGCCTGCCACTTGAGAGTGGTAGGGGAACATGACCATAAGAAGGTACACAACCATGGTATTCATATGACCAACAGTGGTGTGGCACCAATGTGATTTCAAAGGGAATTTGGGGGCCTTCCACTTGAAGGTTGGTGGCTGTATTTGCCCATTTTGCATTGCTATAAAGGAATATCTGAGGTGGGATAATTTACAAAGAAAAGAGGTTTATTTGACTCACAGTTCTGCAAACTGTACAAGAAGTATGATGCCAGAATTTGCTTCTGGCAGGACCTCAAGAAGCTTTCACTTGTGACAGAAGGCAAAGGGGAAGTAAGCATATCACAAGGCAAGAGAGAAAGCAAGAGAGAGGGAGGGGTGCCAGGCTCTTTTTAGACCATCAGCCTTCACATGAACTAATAGTGAGGACTTCCTCATTACCATGAGGACAGCACCAAGACACTCATGAAGGATCTGTCCCCATGACCCAAGCACCTATCGCTAAGCTCCACCTCCAACATTGGGGGTCATATTTTAACATGAGGTTTGGAGATAACATACATCTAAGCCATATCAGTGGCCTCATGATTCTCATGGTTTAGGAGCCCACCGTGCTCAAGTGACGTATAGGGTTAAGCCTTTCACATGACAATGGAGTGGGGTCCACAGGGCTGCAATATTCACCTGACTCAGAGCATTAGCAACCAACAATGTTCATGTGCCTGAAAGGGTCCTTGTGATCTGCATGTCTCATGGACCATTCTGTTCATGAGACCTGGAGATTTGAGATTGCCCACATTATTGGGCTCCCTATTGATGCTGGTGGTTCCAGGTGACCTTCCATAGCACACAAGCTTGGACTTTAGGTGCCTCTACTCCTCTTTAATGTGCTAATTTTATGCTTTTTAAAAAATAACACATGAAATTTAATACATAGCAAGTTAATACCTAGGAATAAAATAGGATTTTTAAAAAATAGACATATGCTAAGCAGTACTGCAAGAGTCTAAACAATGCCTATGTGTAAGTGTTGTTGATTTAATTTCAAGCAGGCCTTAAGTAAATTAAACTTCAAAACTCAGCTTTAATTAATTAATTTTGGAAAAAAATATGTATAGTGATTACTATGTGCCAGGCACTTTAAATTTAATTGTGGTAACTCTATGAAATAGCTTCTAACGTTATTCCAATTTTGCATATGGGGAAGTTGAAGCACAATGTTGAGTTATTTGCTTAAGAAATTAAGAAGTCACAGACTTGTAAGTGGTGAAGCTAGGAGTTATCCCCAAGCAGACTCGCTCCAGACTCTTTAATCTGATCACCCACAGGTTCCCCCTGCCAAAAAATTAGTATTAATTCAGCCTCATTAATATAAACTTACTGGAAACCTATTCCCATTTACTGAAAATTTGAGATCATGGATTATCTTTTTGGAGTTCTATTTAATAATTTCAAGTTCTATCAGTAGTTAGAACCAATTATATACAATTAAAACAAAGGCCACAGGAAATGTATAGATAGAAATGTATCATTAGTATTATTATTTATATATGAAATAGAGCATGAAATCCTAGATGTTAGTTGAAAACTTCTTTTTTGAAAATAAACACTAAAAAAGGAAATATTGCAAAGCTTAAATACCATACCTGACTCTTTTTTTTTTTTTTTTTTTTTTTTTAACAAAGGAGCCTTCAGAATGATCATATCTAATTCGGGCCTGAATTAAAAGTGTATTTAAAAGAGTAAAATCTGAATTACTTAGACTTCATTGTATTTGTATTCTGTCTGTACCTACCCAGAAAGGAGAGAGAAAGGAAAAAGGGAAGTATATACATTATAGATTAAAAAAAAATTTTCTAGCCACCTCTTTTGCTCATTTGTGTGGGAAATTGCAGCTTCATCTGTATGTCCAGAATAAGTTTGACCTGGTCTTTCAAGTTTACTAGCTTAGGCAAACTCAATGTTGTACAAGCATTGAGGTTATTTTGGCAGGTCCCTGCAATGTGACATGGCTACATAAATTAGCTGCAGAAAACTCAATAGACCAAATTTTAAACATTGGCTAAAATGGAATATACTAGTAAGATAAGAGACTATATTTGTGATTTTAAGCCAATTGAAGGAAGTTGTGATTTGTTTGGAGTGAGCAATAGGAAGAAATAACAGTGTTTGTGCAGACACATTGGTCTTAGATACTTTAAGAAAATTATTGGATACTGTGCATGCAAGGTATGAAAGTTGGGCCACATATTTACAATAGATCCTATTATAAGTTGGATTTAAGAAGTATCTATATACAGTCAAAGGATAGAATCTGATATCAAAATATGATTTCTGCCCCAATTCTAGTTTCTATAATTACATGCATATAGACAGATCAGCAGTGTAAGACAGAGCAGTGTAACATCTATCCCACCTATGCTGAGGTGAAACTTACATACATTGATGGTGATTGGGATTGACTTCTTTTACCAAAAGACAAACTCTGGAGTTCTAATAATAACTTAAAAGATTATGCTCCTGCCTGACTCTTATCATTAATTCTTTCTCTGAGATGATTATCAGGAATCTGTTAGGATTTTAAAAACATATTTAGTTACACCAGTGGGGAGAGTCTGTCAGCACTCTCCAATATACATTTGAAGGGAGAGTACATCTTTGGATAAACATCTGTATGAACATGGTTTATACTTGCTAGGCAGTTTAGATGCTGCATTTATTTAGGTGAGTCAGATCGCATTTTGCATAACATGTTTTGGCAAGATTCTACCAAGGATGTTGAATGTCCAAATGTAGACAAATCTTTCTCTCTCCAAGACACAATTCATTTCCTTGTCTGTAGACAAGGATTATATTGCAATGCTATCAGTTACCTGAAAGCTAGGGCTGTAAAATGCCTTCCATAGAGTCAGAGTCAGATAATGTGAAGGCTGTGCTATAGACAATGTGCTTTGAAATGACGCACACATTTTCCCCTGCATCTTAAACCTTGGCTTCATTGAAAGTGATTTTGCTAAGAGGTTTAATAAATGGTGGTAATAATTTTTTATGGTGACTTCAGTATCATCTACCTTTTTTCTTTCTCAAAGGATTCCCATGTATGAAATGAAATCATGTGAAATTACAATGTTTCATAATTTATCATGTCCACTCCTAGGTACATACCCAAGAGAAATGAAAATATGTGTCTACATAAAACTTGTACATGAATGTATGTAAAATCATTATTCGTAATAGCCAAAAAGTAAAAACAACCAAAATGACTATGAATACATGAATGGATAAACAAAATTTGGCATATCCACACAATAGAATGTGTTTTAGACATGAAAAGGAATGAAATTCTGATAAATGCTACAACATGGATAAATATTGAACACACTGTGCTAAGCAAAGATGCCAGATGCAAAAAATCAAACATTGTATGACTGCAAGTATATAAAATGTGCAGAATAAGCAAATGAATAGACACAGAAAACATTTCTGATTGGCTAGCTCTGGGGGCTGGGCACAGGGATGAACTATATTCAACAGGATGAGACTTTTAGGAGTGATGGCAATGTCTAAAATTTGATTATGAAGATAGTTGTACAACTTGATACATTTACTAAAATTCATCAGATTGTATACTTAAAATGTGCGAATTTTGTTGTCTATAAATTATTTTGCCAGAAAGCTATTAAAAATATGGTATTGACCTGGTCTTCTGCTGTACCACAGTAACGACCAACATTTTCATTCAAAGGCCTTGATGCACATGTTTCACATAAACATGAAGGTATATAAAACTGTAGCTGTATCCCAGCCCTGCTGACTCAATGTTCTGTGTTCCTCCAAGCAGTGACCTTATTTCTATCCATGTAATCTCAGATTTCTCTTGTGTGAAAAAATTGACTTACATTTCATCACTTCCACACCCATGGGTGCATGACAGTGGGTCCATGACAGCATCTCAGGATTGTCCTGTGTGACAGGATGTCACCATTATTACTTTCTTTACATTTCTGTGAGTTTTCTTACATGACTCCAATTGGAGAGTCTAGATGGCACTACTTTTATGAGTAGTTGTCCGTATGGCAATATCTATTAAAGAGCTACATACATGCACACCATTGGCACCAACAATTTCTCCTTTATTTTCAGAACATAGTGAAGGATGTGGATAAGGATCTGGTCATTAGGACTGCCATCCTCATAATTCCCTTCTTTCACTTCTGGACCTGAATTTAGGAAGGGAGGCCAAATTGGACGCAAAGCCATCAAGGAGTAGAAGGAAGCAGAGAGAAATAAAGTTGTCAGTGTGCACGTGCATGTGTACACACATACACACAGATGCACACTCATATATCTAACGGGTTCTGTCATCACAATATCATTCTCCCAAGTCAATTGGCGGGGCTCAGAGAGGACGCATTCTGTTCACTAGTACAAATAGCCACACTACCCGTGCCCGGACCCCTTTAGCAGAGTACAGACTCTGAAAAGATGCTGTTCACACAGCTTTAATAATAGTGAACATCAGAACATTCTAAATAACACAGGCTTATGAAAATGGATTATATCACATTCATAAGATGGAATTCTAGGCAGGCAGCGAAAATGAGTTATAATGATAGCGATGACGAGTAGTGGTTTGTCGCCTATCAGATTGGCAACGATTCTCATTATTCTCCATGTGTGGAGGAACAGGTACTTCTACATAGTGATGTTAGGAATATAAATTGGCACTAGTAGTTTGAGTGCATTTTGTTAATATAACTTTTTATAGTTTCCTTGAAAGGACGATTTCAAGCATATATACTTATAAAGATGTTTACATATATGAGCAGAAGATTAAGCATATTATTGTTTTCGATAGAAACTATAGTAAGTGAGCTACATTTTCACCTGTAGAATACTGGTGAAATCAAGAAATCATATGATGAAATATTCATATAAAAATATTAAAATTATGTTGTAATGTAACTTTAAATGTTATAGAACATGGTCATATTAAGGGTAAAGGTAGGTTACTAAAATCTTAAATGGTGTAATTCCATTTTTGCTTGTATAAACCTCTAGCCAGTATTTACCCAGAAGTCTGAAAGCATACAAAATAAAAGTTATTATGTTGTTTCTGTCACATATTGCTTTCACTTCAGCATAGTAAGATACTATATTTTCTGTCTGAATGCCTCAGTATCCCTGTACACAGGAAATGCCCTCTTTTTTACCCAGATTTTCAGAAAGCTCTGTCTAGTGTGCTTGGGCCACAGCTCCTGTCTCCCACCTTACTGCTCCACAGTGTTCAAGCTGCAGTTCAGGCTTCTGTCACCAGGTGACACCAACACACCACCATTATCAAACTCATCGCTAAAGAAGGGTCTGAAAAGAGCAAAAATACAATACCTCCTTTACAACCTAGTTTATGAATCTGTGTAGAGAATAATTTTAATACTCTCTGAAAAACCTGATAAGTATAAAATAAGAGTGTAAAATCATATACTCCCAGGCATCCATATGATGAAACACCAGGTAACAGCAGTGCACCTTGGTAGTGGCAGGTGGATGGGCATAGGGCAGCAGAAGCAGGCCAGAGGTGTCTGAGAGAGTATCGACATGACTGAGGGGCCTGGGAAGATGTGTTCATTGCATCCTGGAGACTAAGAAAGAATTGGAGAAGTCGAAGAAGCCTTTACAGGGGTGAGGTAATGGAGGCTGAAAGCCCTGCTCTCTGGGAGGGACCCATCTACAGTATGACACCTCAGCCTACACTGAGGAGGAAAGAGGCAAATCAATGAATGAGATGTAGATTTGGAGTCAACAGCAAATGGAACTTCTTTAATAAACCTATGAATAGTCCAAGTAGAACTCTTACAATAATGTCCAACCGTCAAACCTTTAAACAAACCTCTTCAACCTTCTCAACCATTATACACACAAACTTCTGCACCTTTCTATTCAGTTCACATAGGGGATGTCTTTCTAGTTTCACAGCTTGCTGATCCCAGGGTGTACATGAATATACCAGGAAAACCACCAATGTGTAGAAAGCTTTGGCCTGTGAGATAGAGTCTATGTACCTCCCTCACTTTGCCAAATGCCTGTTTCCATTGACAAGCCCTGTGTTTGACTTTGATTCCTGCAAATCTGACCTTGATCACCAGGTGGCAATCAAAAGACACATACTGTTGAGGAGGTCCATGTTTGTTCTCCTTATGTTTACCCTCCCAGCAGAAGGGATCCAGGCTTAGTGCTCCTTCTCCTTGCACCAGGCGAGGTTTACTGCAGGGCCTAAAGCAGAAGCTCTGAAGCCATTGTTTATTTCACCTTTTATGAAAATTTAAAGAAAAGATTGAGTTGCTTGGGCCTGATAGTGAGGGAAGGGCCTCATAGGGAAGGAAGGGCCTCTGAGGACACAGAGAGGGGAGAGAAAGGGAGAGAGTTCTTCCAGACAGGGGTGATGAAGTCAGAGGTCAACCAGTACCTCCAGAAGTAAGGACATGAGAATTGGTCCAGATGAACACTTGGGATGGATCCAAGGGTGGTCCATCAGGGCTGTTCATCCAGCCATGAGACAGATTATCGTGTTTGGATGGCAGGGTGGATGAAGCAGGGTCAGGAATCCTGAAGACATTGATTCCTGAAACTAGGGAAACAGCTCAGTCCTGAGGAGTGTGGACACATGAGTGACGGTGGCAGAAGCCTCCTTGGGCTGAATCTGGAGGGTAAGTTCCCATAAGTGGGGATGCTTTGTCAATGAGCATGACCATTTAACACTTTTAATAACTACCATCTGGTTGAAATTTAAAATGTCTTTACTAAGGTACATCCCAACCAAATACAGGATAAGAGCACCTGTTTTTCCAGATCTGTGTAATAATGGGTTCCACAACATTCTTACTATTTGCTAATGCAATATTCTCAATATCCTAATATTGAAATGTTAGATTACTTTTCATTTTTTCCATGTATTTCCAAATAAATGGCATATTTCACATGTACATTTCTAAGTGCAAACATAATGTTCCCACTTTATGCTTCAGAATATGTCCTTGAATAATTCTAGAGTTTGACAAGAAAATCTGATCAGTTATTTTGTACTCAAGTTGGGTCCCATTTAAATTGAAATTGTGGGGTCAGAACTTTACACAAGGCTGGGGGAGGGCAAATTGGTAAATTGGTACAAGGTCTTTGTAGGGACCGGGCAACATCCACAGGAGAAGCAAGCAAGGCCCTGTCAGCTGCTGCCCTCTCAGGTCTGCACTGAAGAGGGTCTCGAGCATGTGAGCAAGCCTGGTCATGGCAGCATGACTAAACTATCAAAACAGCTTCAAAGTCACCTGATTAAAGAAACCTTATAAAAACCATTATTAGTGTAATATTTTCCATAAGTAGTAAATAAATATATTACTTATGTAGTGAGAGCTTAAAATATCAAGCAAATATGTGTTTTGTATGTGTTTTGTTTAGGGATGTATCCATAGTATCAAAATGTGAAATAAATTGTGATAATGATACAACAAATTTTGGACAATGACTCCCTCTGGGGGTGATGTAATTAGATAAGTTATACAGAAGTATACACTATCTTTAACATTTTACTTCGTAAACCTGGTTATGTACATGTTTGCCTGTTATGGTATTTACTGTATCTTCTAAAACATCTGAAATCTAACACAGATAAAAACTGTTATTCTCTTCTATTATAATCCATACACACAAGTGCACACACATATTGTGAGTGCATTGAATACATAAATAAACCTCTAATAGGCTTTATATCTGATTGACAAGCAACCCATTGTCCATTTAGAAAATGTGGAAAATGCATTCAAATACCAACACAAATGTGTTCATAACCTTCAACCCCACCATTCACTAGTAAAAAATGCTATTCTCTTCTATTATAATCTATATATACATGTGCACACACATACTATTAATGCATTGAATATGAATTTGACTTAACTGGAATGTAATTATTTGTATGTAACCACAGACATAGTGTCTGAGAGCTACATCCAACTAATAGCTCACAGGTCTGTAGGTCAGAAGTCTGGTCCAGCATAACCTTATTCTCTGCTAAGGGCCTCACAAAGCTATAATCAAAATGCTGATGTAGGCTCTACTAGGTCTCATCTGGAAGATCTGGGTAAAAATCTGCTTCCAAGATAATTCTTGCCACTGGCAAAAGTCATTTCCTTGTGGCCATTGGACTACAGTGGCCACATATTCAATAACTGGGGGGATTATTAAAGTGGAGGATTATTTCCTTGATGACTGTCAGTTGGGGATATTCTTAATTCCTGGGGTTTAGTTCATTTCCATGCCAGGTGGTCTCCTTCTTCTTTCATCCAGCAATGGCACATTAAAGGCTTCCTGTGCTTTGAATCTCTGAGTTGCCCTCCTCCAAACAGCAGGAGAAAATTCTCTGATTTAACAGGTTTGACTAATTAGGTCAGGCCTATGCTGATAATCTCCCTTTTGCCACACAACAGAACATAATCATGGATCATAATGTGTCTGGTCTTATGACTCTAGTCTTCTGTCCAGTATTCTTGTCATATTGCCCTGTGTCGTCCCTTCTACCTTAAAGTCAATAGGAAACTGCTTCAAATTGGATGATAAATTAAGGAGATAGAAAGGCAGATGCAGTTACAGAAAACAGTGTGGTGATTTTTCCTTTTCCCCAGCTCTCACATGTAACTCATTCCACAACTCAGAACCAGCTCAAAGCTCATAGGCTATGGGGATATATTTCAGCTCTTGCTGCTACCTTTCCACAGACTTTCTATGGCAGTAATGCCCTTTGGTTTAGATTAATGTCATCTACTCTCTGGGAAGAAGGTGGCAAATAGCCAGGCCTGTTATGTGTTGAAGTCCTACTATCTCCCATAGGCATTTGACAGGTTTTCTCATCTATCCCTCGGGACAGTACTCTGAATAAGATAATGTGATGCATCTTATTTCACAGATGACCTAGCTCCTTCTCACAGGGACTAAGACCCTTTCCAGAGAAGTGGCAGAATTGGAATGTGATTCCATCTCTTGCCCTCCCCACAATATAACCAACAGCTTCCTTCTTCCCATTTGGAAGGTGATAGTTTTACACTTCCCCAGTATTATGCCCTATGGATCTCACTCAATAGCCCTTCATGATGGTAGAGAAGAAATCTTGCCCTTTAAGCTATGAAACATGTTAGGTCACATGGATTGGCTGGTGCTTGTGGCCCCTCCTAGGCCCACTGACCCCACTCCACTGACATCAGGCTTGCACATGTGACCAGATGTGACCAATGAGCTATGAGGGGAAATGGAGCATGCCCCTCCCAAGTAGAAGTGATAAGAGCCATCTAGGAATCCCACAAGTACACTTTCTCCCTCTGCCTCAGCAATGTCCCAGATATCCTATGAGGTAGTTTAATTCATTGAATCCTCCATTTTAATAATCCCCACAATTATTGAATATGACAATTTAAGTGATGGCAGGAATGCTTGGTAAAAGGCAAGCTAAATGATTTATACCCAAATTTGGCCTGCTAGAAGATCCCCTCAACTCACATGCCCTGACACTGAGTACACACATTTTACCCACATCACATAGAGAGCAGTTTGCCAGGCTCTGGAAGCAACAGCTGCCTTTCACTCCACTACTGTCTCCAGAAGCTCTGTTTTCATGCTTTGCTTTTCCCTGGGGATTTGTGTTTATGGTGCCACAGGAACAACCCAGATACTCAGTCTAAGGCCACTCCTAATGCTCAATCTCCAAGGGGTCCCAAAAAGGTCAAGAAAGCTACACTGATTCTACACAAATGGGGTTACAACATTTCCCCATCCCACCTACACTGCACGATGCCACAACACAGAAGAGGCACCAAGTATTATACATGATGTGGATCCATGTGAGTTTATTTTTCTTTCTGGTGTCACGTTTTCAGAAGCTCTTTAGGATACAATTATGCTGCTTAGCACTATGTAGTTTAGATTAAAGTCATCTCTGAAGCAGAAGCTAGAAAGGGCCATGGAAAGGAAACTAACACTTCAAGGGCCTATGATGAGACGCTGTGTTAGGCACTTCAAATACTGTTTCTCTAAGTCCTTAAAACTGTTCTGTAAGTTAGGTATCAGTATTCCCTGCTCAAACCTATTCCTCTCCAGAGGCAGGCTCTCCTAAGGCTCATGGAGGTTAAATATATTTCAGGAGGATACACACCCAGTAAGAGGCAGCATGGTTATTCTAATCCAGGGTGGTCAGACCCCAACCTTGGGTTCTACCATGAATCTTTGCAGGTAGGTGTGGGTAGTAACATTTGCCCTATTCTAGAGCAGGTTTTCTCAACCTCGGTACTATTGACATTTTGGGCTGGAGAGTTCTTTGCTGTGGGGACTGTCTTTGGCATTGGTGGATGTTCAGCAGCCTCTCTGGTGACTAATCATAAGAATCCAGCAGCACCCCCACGTGTGACTACCAAAAATGTCTTTGGACATTTCCATGTCCCTGGAACTGGGGTATACAATTGCCCCAGTTCAACAACCATTGCCTTAGAAATAAATTTCCATAAGTATTTGAATACATGGGTCTGAACCCCAGAAGAAAGCTCCGTGATAAAGACACAGTTTGAGGGCTTCTGAAGCCTGACATATAATAAATGCTCCATAAATATTTGTTAAATAAATGCATATGGTATATAGAATAGAGGGTCTTCAATCTTTTTCTGTCCTTACCTGAGTTCTTCAAATTGAAGTAGGGTCATTCTTATAAATTGTATCAAAATCTTCAGTTTCAACCCAACATTTAGAGCTTAACTTTTGTTTCCCATTATAAAAGTCATGTTTTAAATTGTAAAACATGTAGAAATTGATTACATGAGCAGCAGGTAAAGCCAGACCCAAAAAAAGTTTCAACATCAAGACAGCTGAACAAAAAGCATGAAGGTCCATTCTAGCCTACATTTCTATGCTGAACACCAGGCTCAGCACATTTTTAATGACATTAACATATTTGAGCTTCACAACAGCTCTTTAGGCATTTTCCTCATTTATGGATCAGGAACTCAAGGTACAAAAACGTTAAGAAACTTGTCCAGGGTCACATGGCTAATAGGCAGCAGAGGCAGTACCCTAGCCAAAAACGGAAGGGGGCAAAGCAAAATGGGAATAAACACAAAGACAACCCAACAAAAAACAAACGAAAACCCCAAAAAACCAACCAAAGCCCAAAAAACCGGGAAATTTTGCTTAAATAAATGCAACGAAAACAAGGAACAAAAAATAAGAACTCTGGGAAGACGACACCAGGACAGCAAAAGACAAAAAAATCGAGACCATACAAGCAAAAAGAGAAAAAACCACACACTACAAAAAATACGACCTTCAGCATCATTTTTGTATTGTAGAATGTTTAGGATGATAGAATTTTTATAGGGATGAAAGATCACCCATTTATATGTGACTGGTGTGAGTACATTCCTGCTTCCTGTTTTTTTTCCCCCTGCTAGCAGCAGAGAAGCAAGAGAACTTATGTTGGTTATATCCTTCACGGTACAGCGAGACAAGATTCCACAAAAGAAAATAGCAAAATTACGATGCTGACAAACAGAATACTGTAATGGGAGGCAGGAAATCTGGGTCCCCGTACTATATCAACAACTTTCTTACTTTATAACACTAAGTCACTCTACCCAACCTTACTTCCATTAGAAACAGGAAAAATACTACCTAGCCCTGATGGCCAGTCAGAAGAAGCATAACCAAGAGACCCTTTCTCTTTTTTATACTAAAACAAATTACAAGGCAAGAATAATTAAAACTAATACAACAATATATAATTTAATGAAATAAAATAGAAAGCCCAGCAAGAGAGATCAAAGTATTTACAAATGCTTATTATGGTAAAAGTGGCATTTTTAAATCACTGGGTAAAGAAAAATAATTTTTATTATTTTTAATACACATTCAAAAGAAAATGAAGTTGTGTTTTCAACCTCACAGCATATTATTTAGGACATGTCAAATGACAAAAGTATTAAAATTGTATATTCATTAAGATTCCAATATTTAATAGCAAACAAAAAAACCCTCTATTGAGCCTATACATACAAAACATTTGAGAAGCTCACATGTGCAGTTTGAATTGGTTCATTTGAATTGTGAGGTTTGCCTTTTCAGTGTATAGGGCCTTTATAGTGTAGAGGAGTGCAATGAAACTCATATCACATTATCATATTTTGTAGGACCTGTTTGGATTCATTGCATTGTTTCTATCACCGTTTGAAATATCTCAAAGATCACACATTCCATTCAAGAGATTTTTGTATGAATAAACCTACTAATGGCAAAGGTAGTTGGTTGTTCAAGGAACTGTTTTCTTCTCAACTTCCACGTTAAAGAATTGTTTTTATCAATATCTAGTGCCTCATAGCTCATTTGTTCATTCCTTCAATCATGTAATTTAAAAAAAAAAAAAAAACCTTTAGTAGAGGCTAAGTGCTCCATTTTTTTACATTGTAGGATGGTTGTGAAGTTTTATGATGATTATTAATCAATTGTGTCCTTGGATGCTGCAACCATATTGTGTTAAAGGGTGTACAGAATGTCCATTAAAAGGAAAAAAAAGAAGAAACATCTTCCTTAGCTACTTTTTGTTCCAGTTATGTTACTTCACATAATCCTGTCTAGGAAGGTCCTACTGAATATAAAGTGACAGACCATTCAGCAACTGATTGCTTCTGTTACTAGTTTAAGATAAAAACATAATTTTATTATTATTATTTTTACGTTTGACAAGACTTATTTGATGCAGTCATTTTTAAAAGAAAGCATGGTGTCTAGATAAAAACTGATTCCACATTGCCAATAATATATGTAACGGCCATCTGAGACCTGCGACCTCCATTGACCTCTGGTGAACAAAGTATTTCTCATCCCCTTATACACTTCCTTTTTCTTTCTTTCTTTTNAAAAAAAAAAAAAGAAAGAAAAAAAAGAATTCTGGTGAGTTTGCAGCATGACTGTTAAAATAATTATATGTACTTACCTGGAAAAGCATTTTCCTTCCAGAAATTCCAAATGTTTTGCTAGATATAAATGGCATTATTCTCTGGCACAGGATTAGCTGGCTGAGAAAAGGCTGGTGGGATCAACTTTGACAGGTAAGGTAACAGGAGATGAGGTGACTTACCCACGGTCGTCCCAGAGTTATGAGGTGAGGTCTTCACCAGGACCCAGGGAAATCTCCTGCTTGGTACTGCTGTCCTAAGTGACACAGAAATCATCTTTGATTCTATGTTGTACCTTATCTTTCAAAGCCCCAAAGGAAATGTCCTTCTTTGAGGTTATCTGTGGAGATAAGGGAACACAACTTATGTGAACCAAGAGGAGACAGGGCAATAATTTTTATTCCTTTTCCCTAACTCTTCCAGGGGAAGAGAGCAGAAAACAGAAAGAGCTTACCGGCCACTTCTACCTTCGCCTCCTTCTCCACCACTTTGCCCCCACTGTTTGTGACACTATGGGATGTAGACAGGGATCCACAGTACCCTGAGAAAGGAAAGAAAGATGGGAAGCGCCTGACCATGAGAAGCATGGATCAGGCAGCACAAATCCTGGAGCCCGTGCCCTGGGTGTTGACTCACCCACCAAGGGCTCTCTTTTCACCTCTTTCTGTTATGCCTCATCATCACGCTACCACACTGCAATGAAGTTCCCACATAAGAGAAATATATACCCTCCAAGGAAGGCTAGCAGGGGAAGTGACTTACCCCTGAGTCAAGAACTGGTTTGGGAGTTATGGTTTGAGTCTGATACCAGGATGCAGAGACATCTCTGATCTCTCTTGCTCCAGTGTCCTGCCCAGCAGACATAATATGAGGCTTTCATCAGGCCCCTCAGGAGTGCAAAGGAAACACACTTCTCTCATATACAACAGGGTGGGGGGAAATAAGGGATATAAAAAAACAGGAAACAGAAAGAAATGGGGTGAGTTATGACTTCATTCCCTTACCCTTAACTCTATTTATGAAGTCCATGACTCAGTTGGATGGAGATGGTGGAACCTCCTTTTCTTTTCCCCCAGCCCAATTCGGACACTCATTCTAGCACATAGACATGGCACTGATTCATAGTGAAATTAAAAACCTATGAGTGTTTTCTTTCTTCTTTCCACATGCTCTCCAGGCATGTGGAAAATAGTTTCTGTACACTGGAGAAACTTAACAAACCCCAACTTCATTAAATGATGAAGTTTAACATCACCAGTTACATCATGTAGGTATTATGACTCCCGGATATAATGTGACAAGAAGTTCACTTCAATTTAATGATATTAATTCTCAAAACCTATAATCAAGGTCTAATTATGAGGAAAACAGCAGACTAAGCCTGTACTCTTCAAGGCTGTCAGGTTTATGAAAATAGGCAGTTCCTCAAAAGGATAAACAGAGAGTTACCATATGACCCAGAAATTCTACTCCTAGGCACACACCAAAGATAAATGAAAACATACATTAACATAAAAACTTGCACACAAATGTCTGTAGAATTATCACTCATATTAGCCAAAAATTGGAAACAGCTCAGGTGTCCATCAACAGAAGAATAAACAAAACATATCTATGGTTCCTGGGGCTGGAGATGGGTGGGGATTTAGCTGCATTCAAGCATGATAGGATTTCTCAGGGTGATCGAATCATCTAAAACTTGACTACAGTGATGGTTGTAACACTATACATTTACTAAAAATCATCAAGTTAAACCTTTAAAATTTAGAAATTATATTGTCTATAAATTACATTGGAAGAAAGTTGCTTACAAACATGATATTGGCTTGGTTTTCTGCTGTCCACAGTAATGACAACATTTTTTTTCATACAAAGGCATTGACACACATGCTTTATAAAACCACAAATGTATATAAAACTGTAGCTGTATCCCAGGCCTGCTAACTCTATGTCCTGTTTATCCAGGCAATGCCCTAACATCTTACTCATGGTGCCTCAGGTTGCCCTTGTGTGCAAAATATTATTCACATCTGATCATTTCCACATCTTCCAACTGTGGCAATGGCTTGAGAGTGGGTCCATGATGGAGTCCAGGGCCTTCTCCCTGTGATAGAATGTTGTCATTGTTAGTTTCTACACTCCTCTGTGGCCTTTCTTGCATGACTGTACTTGAAGAATCAAAATTGTACACTGCCTTTATGAGTGTAAGTATGGACATACTTATCAAAGAGCCACACAGGTGCACACCCTTTGCACCAACAATTCCCTTTTAGAAGTTTATCTTCAGGATGTAGTGAAGGATGTTAATAAGAATCTGGTGGGAAGGACTTCCACCTTGATAATTTTCTTCCTTCACTTCTGGGCCTGAATTTGGGACGGGAGACCAAATGCAATGTAAAAACATGAAGGGGTAGAAGGAAGTGGAGGGAAATGTGGTTGTCAGCACACACATACACTCACACACACATACAAACCCACATGCATACAGACTCCCACACACTCCTACATCAACCAGGCTCTGTTATCACTGTTATTACAATAGGAGAATTCTCCCAAGATAGTTACTGGGCTCCAAGGGAATCCATTCAGCTTACCAGTGCAAATAGCCACGTGAACTCTGCCTTTAACTGCAGCCTTTAGCAATGTACAAACTCTGAAAAGATGCCACCAACACAGTGTAGAATATCAGGACACTCTGAATAACATGGGGTTGTAATAATTGAATATGTTACACCCATAGGATGAAATTTTAGAAGGCAGCAATAACAAGTTATCATGAAGACAAAGATGAGAAGTGGTTTGTTGTCTGGTTAGCAATGATTCACATTATTGCAAACACGGGGAGAAAGAGACTTTCCTACTGAATTTTTAGGAATATATCTTAGTAATAGTGTTCTCAATGTATTGTGTTACAGTAATACAAAATTGCATAGATTTCATGATTTTCAAAAATATTTTCAATCCTTATCAAACTTGGGAAGACAGCCAATTGGAAGCAGCTGCAGTCAGCAGTACACAAGGAGAGGAATGAAAGGAGCAAATGAATTCAACATATTCAACTGAGATATCTGAGTTCTTACATTGGGATTGATTAGCCAAACTGCTTAACCCATGGAGAGCGAAGAGAAGTAGAGTGATGCGACAGCCCACCTGGAAGCAGCATGGAACCCAGCTACCCTCCACCCCTAGCCAAGGGAAGTGGTGAGTGAGTGTGTGACCTTCCCAGGGTAACCATGCTTCTCCCACAGATCTTTGCAACTGTGGATCAGGAGATCCCCCTTGTGAGACCATGCTACCAGGACCTTGGGTCCAATACACAGAGTCTCGGCAGAGCAGCCACTCAGGCACACGCAGAGGCCCAGGAGTTTTGCATACTTGGGCCTTGGGATCTGTGGCAAGATGGGAGAGGTGTCTGGGTATGTCCCTAGGAAGAGGGCCTAGTCCAGGGAGCAAGCAGCGTTGTTCTGCGGGCCCCACTTCCACAGTGCCTCATGGGTTGAGACCCACTGGCTTGGAATTCCAGCTGGCTGGTGGCATCAGGCTGGAGCTTGCCTGAGTTGGGACTGAGTTCCCCTGGGGGAGGGATGGCCGCCATCTCTGTGGTTCAGTAGACTCAGTCATTTCAGCCTGCAGCTTTGAAGAGTAAAGGCAGTCCAGATGAGGAGGGGTCCCCCACAGCATAGCACAGCTGCCTCGCTGGATTGTAGCCAGACTGCTTCTTTTAGTGAAACCCCATCCATTCTTCCTCACTGGGCAAGACCTCCCTGCAGGGGCTTCAGCCACTCCAGCAAGGTTCTACAGACAGAGCTCTGATCTCTCCCTGGGACTAAGCTCCCACAGGAAGGGGCAGCTGACAAAAACAAGCAATGGGAAAAAGATTCCCTATTTAATAAACGGTGCTGAAAGAACTGGCTGGCCATATGTAGAAGATAGAAACTGGACCATTTTCTTACTCTATATACAAAAATCAACTCACGATGGATTAAAGACTTAAATGTAAAATCCACATCTATAAAAACCCTAGAAGAAAATCTAGGCAATACCGTTTGGTACATAGGCACAGGCAAAAATTTCATGATGAAAATGCAAAAACCAATTGCAACAAAAGCAAAAATTGACAAATAGGATCTAATTAAGCTAAAAAACTTCTGTACAGCAAAAGAAATGATCATCAAGCAGGCCGGGCGCGGTGGCTCAAGCCTGTAATCCCAGCACTGTGGGAGGCCGAGGCGGGTGGATCACGAGGTCGAGAGGTCGAGACCATCCTGGTCAACATGGTGAAACCCCGTCT
>NW_016107973.1:449632-463833 GCF_001604975.1 Cebus imitator | reverse complement strand
AAAAAAAAAAAAAAAAAAAAAAAAAAAAAAGAAATGATCATCAGAATGAAAGACAACCTATAAAATGGGAGAAAAATTGTGCAAACTATGCATCAAAGGTCTAACATCCATCACCTATAAGAAACTTAAATTTACAAGAGAAAACCAAAGAACTCCATTAAAAATTCTATCAGATATACAAAGAGGAGCTGATACCATTCCTTCTGAAACTATTCCAAACAATACAAAAAGAAGGAATCCTCCCCAACTCATTTTATGAGACCAGCAAGGGGTCGGGGGGGAGGATGAGCCCTAAGGTAGAGTATCCAGGTATTGGGAATAGCCTAACCATTACTCATCAACCCTCACAATGACTTACTGTGGCAGGGCCCCCTAACACAAGGCTCCACTCTGCCTCAAGACCTTTAGTTTAGCAGGGGCAAAACTGGCTGCCATGAAGAGGGGAGAGAACAGCACTAACTGAATGTTGAGAAGGGAGAAAATGAGTAAGTGGCCTCAGATCAATAAGCAGAGAGGTGGGAGGCAGCAGGAATATAGGCTGTAAGTGGGAAATGTATGTTCTAACTGCAGAAATAAGGAATGTTAGTGTCTTCCCACTTGCAAGATGTGATAGAACCTATGTACAGAATGATTTTAATTCTGTCAAAAACAACCGAGTAAGACAGAAAAAACAAACTCTGAGGCACCCACATGATGAAACACCAGGTGCTTAGGCAGTCCCCAGCAAGAAAAGGGCAGTGTAGGACAGGCAAGAGTTGTCTGAGAGAGGATCAGGTGCCACTGACAGATCTGAGCAGCTGTGTCCACAGTGTCCTGAAGTCTGAGAGGGAGTGGGAGGAGATCTGGGAAGCCTGTACAGGGGTTGGGTAATGAAGTGCGAACACTCTGCTGTCTGGAAGGGACCCCTCTACAGTGCGGACACCTCAACCTACACTGAGGAGAGAAAAGTTAAATCAGTGAGATGTAGATTTAAGGTCAACAGCAAATTGAGCTGTTTTAATACACATGTGAATATTCCAAACAGAATTGACATCATAGCATGTGAACTATTACAAGATATTTTTTACTTTTTGCAAAATATACTCATTTTTATTAAAGCAGAAAAAGCAAATGAGAGTTGGATGTCACCTGGTGGCCAGAGACAGGATGGAAGCTTTGAGAGTTTCAGAACAGTGGGCTCAGCAAGGGGGGCGAAAGGAATGGAGCCTGGAGGTTAACTCCAAGGTATCAGACAAAGTTTTCTTCAATTATTCACCTGGTTGTAGCAATCTCTCTGGATCCACTATTTTCCAGGATATCTAAAACTGAGATTAGAGTCCAGCCCACCTCTGAATTCAAGGTGAAACTGCACTTGTGAGTGTGTATTTGGAGTGATAGAACCAGAGGACGCACACACATACACACTCACCCAGTTATCTCAAAGTTTAATCAACTTTCTTTCGCCATAAAATTTAACACAGTGAATGCTTTTTCAAATTAGTGAATATATGTGCACATGACATTTGTCAATCTGTTCACAAGTAATTTTCTTAAATTTGAATATTTTTATAAGACAAAATTTCAAACAATATACAAAAGTATATTCCCAAATTTAAATTAATCTGCATCTTTCACTTGCCCTTCCCCTAACCCTTAACCCAAAAAGCTTTGCTGTCAATAAAATAAATCTTTCATCCCAGACATGTTTCACATCATGCCTCTGAGGAGACCCAAATTCTGTTCTCTAGGCTGGGAAGAATGCTATTGACCTCAGCTGGTGAGCTCAGTGATAGGTCACATGAAGGAAGCAAGGAGTGGTGTCTGCCTAATGGTTGCTCCTGGACTGCTCGGTATACTAATATATTTATAGAAGAATTGTGAACGTGTCCAGCAGTAACCAGTGCAGGGTCCTCAGATCATGCATTATTTAGCCACATCACACCAGGATTTAAGCCACCTGCTGCCTTCCCGGAGAGGCAAAGATTTAGCATTTATTTGACTCACAATTGTCCATTGTCCATTCTCTCGCTAATAACTAAATACGTATTGAGCTCAAAACTCATACTAGTCGATTGGAGGCCTCTCATGAGCTCTAAAGTGAAAATACGAGAGTAAGACAGGAAATGTGCTGGTTTCAGTGACTCACACCTGTAATCCTACTTTGGGAGGTCGAGGTTGGAGGATGACTTGGGCCCAGGAGTCCAAGACCAGTCTGGACAACATAAAGAGACACCTGTCTTTACAAAAATAAACAAACAAAAAATTAATTGGGTGTGTTGGTATGCACCTGCAGTCTCAGCTACTTGGGAAGCTGAGCTGGGAGGATCACAGGAGTCCCAGGATATTGAAGCTGCAGTGAGCCATGATTGTGCCACTGTACCCCAGCCAAAGAGATGAGAGAGAGAGAGAGAGAGAGAGAGAGAGAGAGAGAGAGAGAGAGGAATACATGAGCAATAAATAGATTCATCATATTAACTTTTTAAAATAACTTTTTGTCTATATTTAAGATATGCAACATGATGTTCTAAGATACAGACAAAAAGTAAAGTATTAGTTACTGTATAGTGAAGAAAATAAACATATTCATAATATCACAGTTACCCATTTTTTGTGCATGGCAAGAAAAGCTAAAATCTACTAATTTAGCAAAAATCCTAAGTATATTCATTTTAAAACTTTCTCAAATTTCAAGGAATTGAAGTTTATTTTTAAAAATTTCCCCATTCATCCAGAATCTCCATCTCTTTCCCTTCAAAGTTAAAGTACCAAAAAGAGTTTTCTACATTTTCTCTTAAAATTCTTCACTTCCCACTGCACTGTGGCTTCTGTCCCCAGGATTGCAATGAACATGATCTTACCAAGGTTGCAATCCACCTATTTGTCACTAGGTCCAGTTTTTCATGTAAATGTATTAACCTATGAAGTATTACTATTAATGAGCTGCTAAAATATGCATGCTTGTGTAGTTGCTTCTTTCAGTTAACAACAGAGCCTCAACAGTTTTCCAGGCTCTGGAGCATGATGTACTGAACATAAATCCAAGCTGTCTCACTCCCTAACTATGCAGTCTCGGGTAAAGTTCTTATTCTATCTGCGTCTTAGTTTTTCATCTACAAAATGGAGATTAGCCACAGTTTCTACCTTGCAAGGTTGCTTTGAGGATTGAATGACTCAATACCTAAAAAGCACTTGGCATATAATATATCATAGCCATGTTTGTTTCTATTTCTCTATCCTTATTGGCCATTAGTATCTACTATCTCTGTGGTAAAGACTCATGTTTACTCAGAATAAATGACGTTTGAGGTATGGTTTTAGTGAGACAAGCAGGTAATAAAACTAAATGTAGAATGAGATCTTGTATTTTATAGATAAGTATATAAATGTACTCATTTCTGCATAAGTTTACAAGTACCTGCATGAGAAAATTTGTGAAAGAATATTATACAGATATAAGCATTAGCAGGTATTTTCTTTGAAGTACTCTCAAGATATTTTGAGAGCAGGTATTCTCTTTTGTTTTAGAGTAATACTGTTTATTTTTTCTTATATATTTATAACTGCAATAAATATAAAATGTTCTTTCAATTATACAAAAAAAAATAAGTGTTAGGAACACGCAAGCAGCCTCTACCCCACCCACAGGAAAGACACACACATTTAAAATGGAGAATATCCCTGAAGTGCAAGAATAAAAGCTACTGAGGGAGCCACTTCCAAGTATACCAGGATACATTTCCCCCTAATTCCAAACCAAAGCAATAAGTATTAATATTTTATACACCATGACATTCTAGGATTTAAAACTTAGTAGTTTTACATGTTTGTAGTATTGTGCCCTTGTAGATACACATTCAACAACCCCTCCTACTTTGAAACACCCAATGGTGCAGATGAAATCCTGGTTCAGAGTCCTGTAGGTGGTAATGGGTCTGGTATGAGGGTCAAGGGCATGTGACTTCTCTCTCTTCTTCATCTGCACTCTGTCTTCATTTGAGACTCCATAGAAAACTGTTTTTCCAACATCACTATAGAAGCTCAAATAGGAGGGCAAAAAATGACAGAAAATTAAAGAAATGGTTGGATGATCTTTTCCCTCTTCTCGTATTCCTTGACAAAGCCATCCTGCATCACAGAAATAGCCCCAAAGCTGCATTTATAAACTAAATGTAAGTACATATTACTTCTTTCTGCTCCATGATCAGCTGGCCTCTGTGGCAGTTATGCTGTTTGGTTTAGATGACAGTCATCACTTCTCTGGGAAGGAGAAGAAAAATGGGCCAGGATGAACATTTGTTGAAGTCCTACTAGGTGCCATCTTCTCTATATAGGATTTCTCATTTGCCCCCACAAAACAGCTCTGTAAGTAAGACATCATGAGCCCGCAGTGGTTCACTTTTCCAGATGACCATGGGCAGGCTGACAGAGGCTAAGAAAGTTTTCCAGTGTCACATATCAAGTAAAAGGCAGGAATGAGGTTCCATCTTTTGTCCTAATTAAAATGTTCTATGCATATTCAACAGGGGATATGTCACCCCCAATGGGCTGAAAATTGTTTTTTAAGGCTAGGGAGATAGTAGACATTAAAATGGTTTCTGTGGAGTCAATGAAGATCACTTCAGAGCTTTAAATAAATAAATAAATAAATAAAATGGTTTGTGGCACTACATAGGACCAAAATAAATAAACAGTTAACACTACATCTGTGGTATTAAAGTTTCATATTTCAGGCAAGAAGGGATTAATAAGGAGGAAAAACATGTTTAATAAGGCTCCTTTGGATAATGAAAGAAGGTTGGGAAACATTTAATGTGCCCATTGATCTCTTCTGTAGATAATGGGCAACCAAGGCTTAGGGACTGGACATTTCACACCACCCCATGGATGCCTACTCAATAACCCCTTTAGATGATGATGATGAAGATAATGATGAAAATGAAATTCACTCTCTTGGGCCAAGAGACTTTCATATAGGGATTATGTTAATTGGCTTTTAAGGTGGAAAGCAAATGGGGCCAGTCAGAACAGGCATTTCTTCTGGAAAGGTATCATATTAATGTTTTTAAAACAAATGTAACCTAATGGTATTTTAAGTAGTATTTTCATTAATCTTAACCTTTACTCAAGTACCATAATTAAATGCCCATTTTATATCAGGTTATAGAAAGTTAGGAGAGGTTAAGTTAATCAGGAAAGCTTTGTTGTTGATGTCTGAAATTTCACTAAAGCTTCTGCTGCAGATCTTCACAACCTTGTGCTCAGATCTCCCTGACTCCCTAAGTAGAGCTTTCAGACTGACATCATGAGCTACATGGGGTCTAGGCAGAGCCACTGCTCAGGCACACATGGAGTTCCAGGACCATTGGACTGCCGGGCACTCCAGCACCAGCAGCTGCAGCTCTGGCAACAAGAGAGGCCAGGCTCCCTGGAATGCCCCCAGCACAGGGGCTAAATCCATGGTGCTGAGGAGCAGGTGGACTGCAGGCCTCACCTCCACTGCACCTTGCTGGATAATGCCCACTGGCCTGGGTCCCTAGCATGGCCACTCCAGCCCTGCTTGAGCTCTAGGGCCAATAGCAGCCCTGTACTTCCCTGGGATGGAGCTCTCAGTGGTAGTAGACGGGTCCACCAGTCTTGGCAGGGTGATTAAGGACTAATGCAGGCCCCCAGCACAGCACAGCACAGCACAGCACAGCACAGCACAGCTGTCTTACAGACAAGTGGCCAGACTTTTTTCCACATAGATCCCTGTCCCTACTACTTCTCACTGGGTAGGGCCTCCAGACTTGGGGACTCCAGCCACCCCATCCGTGTCTGGGCTCTTGGGCAAACAGCAGCTCTGTACTTCCCTGAGACAGAGCTTTCAATAGTAGCAGGCAGGTCTGCCATTTTTATTGCTCTGTACCTTCTACCTCTGTTGCCCTCAGGCTCAGGAGGGAGCAAAAAGACTTAGGACTAATGCAGTCCTCCAGCACAGTGCAAATGCTTTTTGGAAAATAAGCCAGATCCTTTTCCACACGGGCCCTGGCCCTGTTACTCCTCAGTGGGCAGAGTCTCTCAACCTGGGCCTCCAGAGCAACCACCCTGTCCCCACACAAACATTTCAGTCACTGGCGGCTCTGTCATTCTCCAGGGAGGAAATCCCAGAGAAACCCACAGCCCCTCTCTCATTGCAGCTGCAGTAGTACTGCCCTTACTGCCTTTGGGCTGGGGGAGGAACAAAGGTCCAGGTCACATTGCTGGCACCTCCAGCACACCACAACCCCATATGGGGAGGAGCCTAGTCTATCTTCCCTGTGAGGCCTCACTCTCTTCAACAGACAAGGCCCCTGGCTTGGAACTAAAGGGCAGCTACCCCACTCCCAACTGAGCATTCCCACTGGCAGTGGCTCTGTGTTTTCCTGGGGTGGAGTTCCCAGTGGCAACAGACAGTCCCTCTACAACTGCCACTGCAGTAGTTTTGAACTTGTTGTCTTCGGACTGGGAAAAGAACAAAGAGCCAGAGGGCCTTACTCATGTCTCTAGCATGCCACAGTCACCATATGGAGAAGAACTTAGTCTCTCTTTCCTGTAAGTCCCTGACCCCTTTCTTTTTTTTTTGAGACAGAGTTTCGCTCTTGTTGCCCAGACTGGAGTGCAATGGCACGATCTCGGCTCACCGCAACCTCCGCCTCCTGGGTTCAAGCAATTCTCCTGCCTCAGCCTCCCGAGTAGCTGGGACTACAGGCACGCACCATCATGCCCAGCTAATTTTTGAATTTTTAGTAGAGACGAGGTTTCACCTTGTTGACCAGGATGGTCTCGATCTCTTGACCTCGTGATCCACCCGCCTCGGCCTCCCAAAGTGCTGGGATTACAGGCTTGAGCCACCGCGCCCGGCCGCTTTCTTTTCACTAAGAAGGGTCCCCAGCTCAGGCCCATAGTACAGCTACCCCACCCTCTGGCTGAATATTTGCATTAGCAGACGCTCTGCATTTCTCTGAGGTGGGGCTCCCAGAGACAACTGAAAGCCCCTCTGCCACTGCCACTGCAAAGGTACTGCCCTTGATGTCCTTGGACTGGGGAAGAAACAAAGACCCCTGAGTGCCTCACTCGCACCTCCAGCATGCTGCAGTCACTGTAAGAAGAGGCCAGTCTGTCTTTCCCATAGCTCCCCAGGCTTGATTCCACAATGCAACCACCCCACACCAGGCCAATCACTCTGACTGAGAGTGGTTCTGCATGTCTCTGGGATACAGCCCCAAGAGACAAGTTAAAGGTCTTCTGTCATTGCCACTGTCAAGGTCCCTGTTTGCCCCCATGCTGTGGAGGGAACATAAAGGCTGAGCTTACCCCGGGACTGCAGTATGACGTCCAGGAGTGCCAAACCCAGTTCTGCAGCCAGCACTTGAGTGGGAAAGGAGCCCACACTCTCAGAGCACTGAGAGAGGGAGAGAGAGAGAGCACAGCTGCAAATGTGGGCAAATACAGAGTAGTCATGTGACTGAACAAGAGGTTATCTACCAGCCAGCACACTTAAGCACTATTTACTGGATCACAGCCCAAACATCAACACAAAAAATTCTTTGTTAATATATCCCCTGTGAAACAAGGACAATAATTCAGCTACAAATAAAGACCCTGCATAAAGCTTTGGCCCTCTGAAAACATTGAGAAAGAAGCTGACTACACACAAAGTACACCACAGTTAAGGGAACACAAGCCCGCACACATGAGAAAGAATCAGTGCAAGAACTCTGGCAACTCAAAAGCCAGAGGGTCTACTTACCTCCAAATCACTGCACTAGTTCCCCAGCAATGTTTCCTAACCAGGCTGAAAAGGCTGAAACGACAAAAATGAAATTCAGAATATGGATAGGAATGATCATCGGCATTCAGAAGAAAGTCAAAACCCAATCCAAGGAATAAAAGGAATACAATAAAACTATACAGAAGATAAAAAATGAAGCGCTGTTGTAAGAAAGAACCAGGCTGGTCATAGTGTCTCATACCTGTAATCTCACCACTTTGGGAGGCCAAGGTGGGCAGATCACTTGAGGTCAGGAGTTCGAGACCAGCCTGGCCAACACGGTGAAACCCTGTCTCTACTAAAAATACAAAAATTAGCCAGGAGTGGTGGCGTGTGCCTGTAATCCCAGCTACTCAGGAGGCTGAGGCAGGAGAATCGCTTGAATCTGGGAGGCGAAGCTTCCTGTAAGCTGAGATTTCATCGCTGCACTCCAGCCAAGATTCCGTCTAAAAACAAACAAACAAACAAAAAACCCCCCAAAAAACTGATCTGATAGAGCTGAAAAACTCACTTCAAGAATTTCATAATAAAATCACAAGTATTAAAAGCAGAACCTACCAAGCTGAGGGAAGAATCTCAGAGCTCAGACAAAATAACTCAGACAAAAACAAAAGACAAAAAAGAAGAATGAACAAAACCTCTGAGAAATATAAGATTATATAAATAGACACAACTCATAACTCATTGGCATCCCTGAAAGAGCGGGAGAGAAGGAAAGCAACTTGGAAAACATATTTGAGAATATCAGCCACAAAAATTTCCCCAAGCTCACTAGAGAGGCCAACATTCAAATTCAGGAAATGGAAAGAACCCTGCAACATACTATACAAGACAATTATCCCCAAGGCACACAGTCAGATTCTTCAAGGTCAAAATGAAAGAAAAAATATTAAAGGCAGCTATAGAAAAGGGACAGGTCACCTACAAAGGGGAACCCATCAGGCTAACAGTGAACTTTCAGCAGAAACCATATAAACCAGAAGAGATCAGGGGCCTATACACAACATTCTTAAGAAATTCCAACCAAGAATTTCATATTCCATTAAACTAAGCTTCATAAGCAGAGAAATAAATCCTTTTCAGATAAGCAAATGCTAAAGGAATTCATTACCACCAGACCTGCCTTACAAAACCTCCTTAAAGAAATGCTAAATATGGAAAGGAAAGATCGTTACCAGCCACCACAAAAACAGATTTAACTACATAGAGCATTGACACTATAAAGCTATCACAAAATCAAGTCTGCAATAATAACCAGCTAACAACACAATGACAGGATCAAACTTGCACATATTAATATTACACTTAAATGTAACCATGCTAAATACCCCAATCAAAAGGCACAGAATCCCAAATTGGATAAAGAAGCTAGACCCAACTGTAGGCTGTCTTCAAGAACCCCATTTCACATGCAATGACAACTTAAGGCTCAAAATAAAGAGATGGAGGAAAATCTTCCAAGCAAATGGAAAACAGAAAAAAGCAGGGGTTCTTATTCTAATTTCAGACAAAACAGACTTTAAAGCAACAATGATCAAAAAAGACAAAGAAGGGCATTACACAATAGTAAAGTGTTCAATTCAGCAAGAAGACCTAACTAGCCTAAATATATATGCACCAACAGAGGAGTACCCAGATTAATAAAGCAAGTTCTTAGAGACCTATGAAGAGATATAGATAACCACACAATAAAAGTGGGAGACTTCAAGGTCTCATTGATAGTATTAGACAGATCATTGAGGCAGAAAACTAACGAAGATATTCAGCACCTGAACTCAGCAGTTGGCCAGATGGACCTAACAGACATCTACAGAACTCTCCACCCCAAAACAATAATATACATTCTTCTCATATGCACGTGTCACATACTCCAAAATCAACAACATTAATTGGCCATAAAAGTATAAAAGTTTCCTTATTGGCCGGTCGTGGTGGCTCATGACTGTAATCCCAGCACTTCAGGAGACCAAGGCGAGTGGATCAACTGAGATAAGGAGTTCAAGACCAGCCTGGCCAACATGGTGAAATGCTGTCTCTACTTAAAATACAAAAATTAGCTGGGAGTGATGGTGGACACCTGTAATCCCAACTACTCAGCACGCTGAGGCAGGAGAATCACTTGAGCCTGGGAGGCGGAGGTTGCAGTGAGCCAAGATCGTGCCATTATACTCCAGCCTGGGTGACAGAGTGAGACTCTGTCTCAAAAAACAACAACAACAAAAAAAAAATCCTTATCAAATTAAAAAAATCATACCAAGCACACTCTCAGACCACATTATAGTAGAACAAAAATAGAAATCAATATTCAGAAAATTGCTCAAAATTGTAAAATTACATGGAAATTAGGTGTTCTTTAATAACTCTTGGGTAAACAATGAAATTAAGGCAGAAATCAAGAAATCATTTGAAACTAATGAGAGCAAAGATACAACATATCAGAATCTTTGGGACAAAGCTAAACCAGTGTTAAGGGGGGAAGTGCTAAATGTCCACATCAAAAAGTTAGAATGACCTCAAATTAACAACGAAACATTACACCTAGAGTAACTAGAGAAACAAAAGCAAACCAACTCCAGAGCTAGCAGAAGAAATAAAATAACCAAATCAGAGCTGAATTGAATAAAGTTGATTTGTACAAAAACATATAAAAGGTCAATTACTCCAAGTTGGTTCTTTGAAACAATAAATAAAATGGATAGACTGCTATGTACCTTAATAAAGAAGAGATAAGACCAAAATAAACACAATCAGAAATGACAAAAGGGACATTACTGCTGATTCCACAGAAATACAAGAAAAAAAAAAACAACAACCCCTCACAGACTACTTTGGACAGCTGTATGCATACAAACTAGAAAACCTAGAAGAAATGAATAAATTACTAGAGACATATAACCTCTCAAGATTGAAACAGGAAGAAATTGGGTCCCTGAACAGACAAATAATGAGCTCCGAAATTGAATGAGCAATAAAAAGCCTACAAACAAGAAGAAGCCCAAGACTGGATTGATGCACTGTTGAATTTTACCAGATGTATAAAGAAAAACTGAGACAATTCCAGTAGAAACGATTCCCAAATATAGAGGAGGGGATACTTCTCCCAACTTGTTCTATGAGTCCAGCGTCATCCTGATCTAAAACCTAGCAGAGACCACAACAAAAACCTAAGGCCAATTTCTTTGATGAACGTAGATGCAAAAATCCTCAACAAAATACTAGCAAACTGAATCCAGCAGAACATCAAAAAGCTAATCCATCATGATCAAGTAGGCTTTACCTCTAGGATGCAAGGTTGGTCTAACATATATAAATAAATAAATGTGATCCATCACATAAACAGAACTAAAAACAAGACATAATCATATTGATGGATGCAGAAAGGCTTTCAATAAAATTCAACATCCCTTCATGATAAAACCCTCAATGAACTAGTTGTTGAAGGAACATACCTCAAAATAAGAGCCATATAAGACAGCCTCACAGTGAATAGCATATTGAACAGCCAAAAGCTGGAAGCATTCCCCTTGAGGACTGGATGCCCGCTTGTGCCACTCCTATTCAACATAATTCTGAAAGTCCTAGCGAGAGCAATCAGGCAGGAGAAATAAATAAAAGGTATCTTAACAGGAAGAGTGGAAGTCAAATTATCTCTGTTTGCAGATGATGCTATTCTATACCTAGAAAACCCCACAGTCTCTGCCCCAAAGCTCCCCGAACTTCAACTTAAACAAAGTTTCAGGATACAAAATCAATGTACAAAATCAGTAGCATTTCTATACACCAACAATGTCCAAGCTGAGAGCAAAGTCAAGTATGCAATCCCACTTACAATTACCACACACACAGAAGTGCCTAGGAATAAAGTTAACCAGGGAGGTGAAAGATTTTTACTAAGGGAGTAACAAAGCACTGCTCAAAGAAATCAGAGATGACCCAAACAAATGGAAAAACGATGCTCATAGATAGGAAGAATCGCTATTGTTAAAATGGCCATGCTACCCAAAGCAATTTACAGATTCAATGCTATTTCAGTCAAATTACCAATGACATTCTTCACAGTATAAGAAAAAAACTATTTTAAAATTCATATGGAACCAAAATAGAGCCCAAATAGCCAAGGCAATCCTGAGGAAAAGTAACAAAGCCAGAGGCATCATGTTACCTGACTTCAAACTATGGTACATAGTATACCTGACTCCTGACTTCGAGCGGCTACAATAACCAAAATAGCATTGTACTGGTCCAAAATAAGACACAGAGACCAATATGACAGAATAAAGAGCCCAGAAATAAAACCACACATCTATCACCATCTGGTCTTTAACAAAGTTATCAGAAACAAGCAATGGGGGAAATAACCCCCTATTCAATAAATGGTGCTGATATAACTGACTAGCCATATGCAGAAAATTGAAACTGGACCCCTTCCTTACACCACAAACTAAACTCAAGATGGATTAAAGACTTAAATGTAAAACCTAAAACTATAAAAAGTCTTGAAAAAAGCCTGGGAAATAGTATTCTAGACATTGGCCCTGGCAAATATTTTATGATGAAGAAACCAAAAGCAGTTGCAACAAAACAAAAAATTAACTTATGGAACCTAACTAAATTAAGAGCTTCTGCACAGCAAAATAAACTATCAACAGAGTAAACATACAACCTACAGAATGAGAGAAAACATTTGCAAATTATTTATCCAACAAAGATCTAATATCCGGAATCTATAAGGAACTTCAACAAATGTACAAGCAAAAAACAACCCTATTAACAAGTGGGCAAAGAACATGAACAGACACTTTTCAAAAGAAAACACACATGTGACCAACAAGCATATGAAAAAATACTCAACATCACTAATCATTAGAGAAATGCAAATCAAAACTACAATGATATAGTATCTCACACCAGTCAGCAGGGTTAATATTAAAATGTCAAAATTTACAGATGCTAGCAAGGTTGTGGAGGAAAGGAAATACACACTTCTGGTGGGAATATAAATTAGTTCAGCCATCAGTGGAAAGCCATGTGGTGATTTCTCAAAGAACTTAAAAGGGAATTTCCATTCAACCCAGCCATTCCATCATTGGGTGTATACTCAAAGGAATAGAAACTTTTCTACTATGAAGTGACATGCACACATTTCACAGCACTATTCACAATATCTAAGACATGGAATCATCCTTAATGCTCATCAATGGTATACTGGATAAAGAAAACATAGTACATACACACCACGGAATAAACCATAAAAAGAATGAGAGCATGTTCTTTGCAGCAATATAGGTGGAGCTGGAGGCCATTATCCTAAGTGAACTAATATAGGAACAGAAAACCAAATACCACATGTTCTCACTTATAGGGGGGAGCTAAACTTTGAGCACACAGGGACACGTGTACTTGAGAGTAGAGGGTGGGAGGAGGGAGAAGAATGAAAAACTACATATCATGTACTATGCTTATTACCTGGATGATGAAATAATCTATACACCCAACCCTTGTGACATGCAATTTACCTGTATAACAAACCAGCAAATGTACCCCTGAGCCTACAGTAAAAGTTAAAAAAATATTAAGTGAATAAAGTACTGAATTATAATTGAATATAAAAATAAATAGGAACTTTCATACTGGGGTATTAGTGTATCTGAGAAGTATTATTCTGATTTCATTATGTTAATATAACATTTTAGAGTATCTGAGGTTTTAAAAGGATGCTTTCAAAAACTTAGTAAGAAATTCTTGCCAAGGCATTTGTGTATATGAGCAAGTGTTACACATACCATCATCTATTATAGAAACTATGGTAAGGGAGCTTAATTTTACCACTAGGGAACTGCGGAAATAAAGTACCCTATTGATGATACTGGGCAAACGAAGTACCGTAATGATGGTCTTGAGCCCATCAATATCCCTGGGAATACCTGGAATGCCCGCTTTTCCACGCAGAGTTCCAGAAAGCTCTATAAGGTGGGCTTGGGCCACAGCCTCTCCCTCCCACCTTTCTGCCGGCAATGTTGTAGCTGTAGTTCAGGCTTCTGTCACCAGAGGGCGCCATGGTACCACTGTTATCGAACTCCTCTATCAAGAAGCGTCTGCAAAGAACAAGTTGTCTCTCTTCTTTGCATAAACTTTCCCAAAGGCAGCACCCTCATATGAATAATGGTCATAGTGATGGGTACCTGGGATGGCAGTTAAGATTAAAGGAGATGAGATGTTGTAGGGAACCAGCCACCACACCCCACCCGTGGGTGACCCGAATTCGGTGGAGACAAAGGAATGAGAAAAAGACAGATTAAGAATGAAAGTGGGAGGCTGGGCGCGGTGGCTCACGCCTGTAATCCCAGCACTTTGGGAGGCCGAGGCGGGTGGATCACGAGGTCAAGAGATCGAGACCATCCTGGTCAACATGGTGAAACCCCGCCTCTACTAA
>NW_016107973.1:439793-449465 GCF_001604975.1 Cebus imitator | reverse complement strand
TGCGGTGAGCCGAGATCGCGCCATTGCACTCCAGCCTGCGGAACAAGAGAGAAACTACGTCTCAAAAAAAAAAAAAAAAAAAAAAGAATGAAAGTGGGACCAGGGGACCATCACTTGTACTGGAGGCAAGGAAGGCCCCGGGCTTAGGTTTTCCACAACATTTATTGAACACGATCACTTTTATCTATAGTGCAGGTGGTAGGGTGAATCCTTGAAGGGAGGCTGTGCATCAAACATAAAACTGATAGCCGTGGCAGTGGCGGTTTGTGTGAGTTTCTCAAGAACTAAAAGCATATGCTTATCAATATACAATGCAGCTGGTGGGAGCTGGCTTAGCAAAGAGCTACATGTCTGGTTACATTGGTTACATTCCAGTGCTTCAAGGGAGTGTTATGTCCTTGGACACTATGTTTAGAATATCAGAGCTTAGGACACTCTGTTCCTGGGAACATGCTGGCAATAGAGAGGCCTTCCTCCCCAGAGGCCTCCCCGGCCTTCTACAGTTTATTGTTCCTGATTTCTTTTACACATTACTTATAACCAGTTTATGTAGGCATCCTGTAAACCCTTCCTCCATTGCTGCTTCCCCCAACAAGATATAAAGTGCATTTGCTTACACTTAGTAAGCATTCAGCTCAGTGCATGTTACAGTGGTGTTTCACAAAATGAAACACCAGTTTACATAAAAATATTGAATGTATATTGTAACATAATTTCTAATGTTATTATAGAAATTTATTTCCATGAAAATATGGTAATAAAGATGTAAAGAGGGCTACAAAGACTTGAACAAGTAGTCTGGATCTATTTTTCTTTCATACAGGCCTCTGATTTTTCAGGGGTCAAAAAATAAAAATTAAAATGACTTTTTTCTTCTGATATAGAGCTCTCTTTTCAGCTAAGAGACGACGATTTCTGTCTTGAGCCCATCAATATCCTTAAGAATACTGGGAATGCCTGCTTTTCCACCCAGAGTTCCGAAAGTTCTGTAAGGTGGGCTTGGGCCTCAGCCTCTCCCTCCCACCTTCCTGCTCGCGATGTTCTAGCTGTAGTTCAGGCTTCTGTCATGAGAGGGCGCAACGGTACCACCATTCTCGAGCTTCTCTGTCAAGAAGGGTCTGCAAGGAGCAAAAAATAACAGTACCTCCCTTAAAACGCAGCTTATGAATCTGATTACAGAATAATTCTAATTCTTTCAGAAAAAACGTGATGATACGTGTAAAATAAGTCTGTATCTATGTATGGCATCAACAATTAAACACCAGACAGCTCTAGCGCATGTTGGCAATTATTAGCATTAATAGATCAGTGCAAGGCAGGCAGAAGATGACTGACAGAGAATGGGGTGCCTAAGTGGGTATTGGGTAGCTGCCTCCATAGTGTCCTGGAGAGGGAATGAGTGAGAGGGAGTGAGAGGTCTGAGAAACCTGTACAAGGGTAGGGTAACTGAGGGTGAACACCCAGGTCTCTGGAAGGGACCCCTCTACAGTGTGGACACCTCAATGTACACTGAAGAGGGAAGAGATAAATCAATGAATTCGATGTAGATTTGGGGTGAACACTAAATAGGACTGTTTTTAATATACATGTAAATTTTCCAAACAATTGTTATTATAATAAATATTTTCATAACATTCATTACTCTGCAAAATATAGTACTATTACAAAAGAACGACAAAGGTGAAGATAGCTGTGATGCCTCCTGGTGGCCAGATAAATTATTGCACCTCTGGGAGTAGAGTCGGGGCAGCAGAGGGGAGGGAGGAATGGAGGGTGGGATCTAATTAATGGGATCAGACACAGTATTCTGAAATTTTTCACATACCTGTCACAATTTGTGTGTATCCATCATTTATCTGGGTTTTTTTAAAGTATGTTTTCTGGTATATATAAACCTTTTTCTTTCATTTAGAATTTTTCAACATCAATAATACTGTTACTTAAAAACTATATGGGTTATAATTAAAAAAAAAAAAAAGTTTAACACTCTGGGATCATGTAATGGCAGACCCCAAGGAGATGAGATCATTCACAGCCCCAAAAGCATGAAGACAAGATGCGAAGAACTTTAAAATAATTTAAAATTAACTGTTGATAGGGAGATAACAAGAGTATTTTTCCAGTTTACTTAGTCAACCCTAAAGTAAGTAACCTTAGATGAATAATGGTGATAATACTGGGTAATTTAAATGATACTTAGGATTATAGAAGATTAAATACATTTGAAAACATCTTGAGGAGTGCGTACTATCCCTTGAGGAAGATTAGAGCATTCAGAGGCCTGGAGGCATCAACTCAAAATAGAAAAATACCTTAAGTATTCCGAAGTTAGCTGCTGATATGGAGAGAACAAGTTGTCTCTCTTGTTTGCATAAACTTTCCTAAAGGCAGCAAACTGATGTGAATAATGGTCATAGTGATGGGTACCTTGGATGGCAGTTAAGATTAAAGAGGATGAAATTGAAAGTGCATTGGCTTACAGTAGTTCAGTGCATGTTACTTTCCTTCTCTCCAGCTCATCTGTCTCAAGACCAACACCTGAGCTTCTGCCTGATCCCATTCCTTACCACTTCAAGGATCAGCCAACCCGTGTGGCTCTACACCCAGGTCTCTTGGTACAAAGCAGAAGATTTCACCTCCTCTGTCTTCCTCAACACTCAGAGGGGTTGTGGAATGGGGACCTGTAGGGCACAATAGCAGGGAGTGGAATCTGATCATTTCTCAAGGTCTGGACTCCCATCTTCTAAAAGGGAGGTTGCTCAGAGCCATCTAGGGAGGGTGAGGGATGAAATCTCATTCCAATCCTGGCACTTACCTGGGCAGGTGACTTAGGCTCTGTGAACCTGAGCTTTGTCATCTGTGAACTGGGACTAAACCATACCCATCACTACAGACCTGTCCTGAGAGTTAAACAAGAAAACCTCTTGAGAATATATGGAATGAAGTTGGACTTCAATGATCTTTAAATGTTGGGACACAGCAGTAGGGGCTGGCTTGGCCTGAGGGCTAAGGCAGGCTTTGTGAAAAATCATTTCTCATTATTTCTCCTTATAAGAAAACAGATATAGTTGAAGAAAGCAAATGTTTCTGTGATATGCCTTGAGTTCAAAGTTTTGTAGACAGTAGTTTCTCTACTTCTTGGGTGTTATCAGAAGCTTATAAGAGCTGTTCAACATCATTGCCCTGAGCTGACCCAAATATAATTTCCCTTGCCTAGAATATAGGCATGTCTTTGAACTCACCTGGTGATCTCAGTGACAGACAGCAAAGTAAGCAAAGTGTGATGTCTGCCTAATGACTGCTTTTGGAGTGCTTAGTATTTTAATGTATGTATAGGAAAATTCTGGACCCATTCTGCAGTCATCAGTGCAGGAGTCCTCAGGTCATGTATCATCCAACCACATCAAACCAGGATTTCAGCCACCTGCTGCCTTCTGGAGAGGCACAAATCCAATAGTTAGCAGCATTTTTTGACACGTAATTGTTTATTCTTTTGTTAGCTAGTAACTAAATGTTTATTGAGCTCAGATTTCATGCTATCCCAGTGGAGGCATCTCATTAGATCTAAAGTGGAAATGAGAGGGTAAGAAAGGATGTGGATATATGGGCAGCTTCAAATATTAAATTTGAGATCAGATGGCTCCTTTCCATAATTTTTTCTTTTGAATTTTTCTAGCAGAATGTTAATGTTTAAACTTGATCAAGCTTCAAGTAATTTAAGATTTTCAAATGTCATTCGTTGGACTTACCAGCATCTATTGCAGCCACATGATGGAGATATCTCTTCTATCTGTCTCTATTGCTCCCTTTCTTCCTGTCTCTGTCTCCTCCTCTTTCTTGATTTATTTCTTTTTCTTTACATTCCAAGTTTCATAAAAAGTTTTCTATATTCCCTGTTAATTTAGTATTCTCCACTTTCCACTGACTACACAGCACTATGGCCTCTGTCCACAAGTAACATACGTGAATTCAAACACCTCTCAAGTGCCTTTCTTGTACAATTAAAAAAATAATAAATGGAATGGAAAACTATACTCATGTCAAACTACTGTCACACAAAATTAGATCACGTTCTAAATGAGAACCATCCCTAAAACAATCAAGGGATCTGAATAGTGGTTTGGACATATGAAAACTAACTGCATGGAATCANGCTTGGCCCAGATTAGATTCCAGCTGTACAGGGTAATCCCACATGAGTTACAGTTTGAATTAAATAAAGTAGTCTGGAAAAGCAGAAGGTGTTTCATGAAAGAATACACTAGGTCATTGTTTTAGGCTAGTTCACTCCAGGGAAACTCTAGGTGTTTGAATACATCAGGAAAAAAAGGGGGCTTGAAAATTATATCTGCAGATTTTATTGATGTTCCCCAGAGCATATAAACTGAGGAAATGAGCCTGTCTGTTTTAGCAATTTGGAAAGAGAGTATACATGACATGTAGGTATATATGGCAAATCCCACTGTTGAAATCTGAACATGTATTTGTTCTCCTTATGTTTCTTCTTTCCTCTTGTTCCATGAGGTAGTCATGCATTTAGAGATAAAATCATAAATTAAAATTAAAATCCTAAGCCCTGCAACTGACTGAACAAACCTCCTCATGGCCAGGAGGACCCAGAAAAACCTTTAAACGGAGTTCCTGGGCATAACAGGAAGTGAGGTCAGACACAACTTGCTGTAGTCCCTCTCTTTTGTGGTTTAGATACCATTGACCAGCATTAATATTAAAATAGAAATCAGAAGACTGACAGAACAGACTCTTTGTGACAATAAGATATCAAATTATAGATAAGACCTAAGGCCATGCCAGGCAAGGGTTAAGTCACAGACTCTACGCTTAAAGAATCAACTGTGTTCTGACACAAGATTTCCTTTTCATTTTTCTTCAGCAGTTAAACAACTACTGGCCTCAAGATAAGCAATATTAAAACAATTTGCGGCTTATCTACCAGTAGATGCTGATTCCCAGACCCTGTTCCACCAACAATAACTACAGTTTAGATTAGACAAGAGATTGATTTCAATAAATTTCTCCTGATTAGAAGAAAATCACCAACCATGGACTGGTTCTGGCCAGTTTACAGAGGCCAGAACTTGAATGCCTTTGTGTTCTGAAAAGTTCTTTTGACATGTAGGGCCTAATTTTAATACATTTAAATGTGAAGTCTCCATTCCAAGGTGAACCTGGTCCATATGTATAATAACATACATGTTTGTTCAGTATCCCTATATCAGGACCCTCTTCATGAATATTCATAGCTCTTCCTATAACGTGTTGAGCATGGATCTTTGTCCGACCCCTTCAGCTTAAATTCCTGTCTTACCTCTCACTCCCTCAAAGTGCCTGCCTCTGGGCTTCTTCCAGCGGCTACACTTCACAGTCTGTCAGAATGGTCACCCTGCAGGCTGTAAACTTTTATAAGAAATAAAGCTATCCTTTTTAAAATTTATAAATTGTTGATATTTCAGTTAACAAAGCCATGCCATTAAAAATACCATATTTTGTGTATAGATCTATACAAATGTAATTAAAATATAGAGAAATGTCATAAAAATGTAAAACCTAAATTCTGCATAGTGGTTACCTGTGAGGAAGAAGGAAACTAATGTAATTAGAGAATACTTCAAAGTGAGTTTTAATTGCAAATGATGTTTTATGTTAACATAGAAGGTTCTTATATTCCATAATTTTGAGTATTTCTGAAATATTTAATAAAAACTACTGTTTCTATGGATATTTGATTCCAAATTGAAAAGAGATCCATACTAATTTGAAATTTTAGGAAACATAATGAAGTCCAGAGATAAATTAATCAACAACCCCATGGCTGATGAATTTTTGTAAATGTATCATTTTTGTGAATTACATCCCATTTGATTCTCTATGCAGACATATTTAGTGTATATGCATTACACATAATTTTCATTTATCTGCAGACTTGACATTTGCTAAAGATCATTAAACTAGCTATTAATTTTGCCCAAATATTCTACTCATTCTGACTCCAAAGCCACACCTCCCCACTATTGTGAAATAAAATATTTTCCTGTGAAAAGGTTGACGCCAGCACAGAAGTGACTCCCCATGGTACTGTACATAAGGACAGATCTGGTATTTGGGGCCCAGGTCTCCTGATATCATCTGTTTCCCAGCAGACCCATCTTCACGATCTGTCATTCTGTGTTGCCTCCTTTCTGGGCTGAATGAGAGGCTGCAATTCCAATGTCCAAATAGAAGGTAAACGAAGATGGTAAAAAAGGACATCAAATAAAAAGTAGTCAGGAAATTATTTTCTTTCTCCTCCACTCCATGCATCAGGTAACTTCTACAAAGACAAGACAGAAAAGATTTTCTATAATAGAAATATGTAAACATTTTATTTCCTGCTGCTTCAACTGTAATTGACCTCTAGGAGATGTTCATGTAATCTATGTCTTTTGTGGAAGACAAAACACAGGGAAAGCCAATACATGTATTTGTTGCAGCATTACATGTTAGACACTTCACATAGGTTTAAGCATTGTACATTTCTTCCCACAACAGCTCAACGAGGTATGTATTAATATGCCAATGTTACAGATGCCCCAGATTAGGTAATTCACTATTACACTATTATCAGGTCATATATCTAAACAGAAGCAGGAATAAGATCTACCAAATATATATATGTATACATATATAAGTATATATATAGATAAATACACTCATTTATATATAATATATAATGTATATATTATATAACACACAAAACAGGCCCACTTACATGTATTATTTAGCAAATCGAGATGAATATTTTCATCCAGTATAATAGGCTAGGATATAAATCTGCGTTACTTTAGTTCTTCAGTTGTTATAATTTCAGATGTCTTTTTTTTTTTTTTTCTGAGTCAGAGTCCTGCTCTGTTGCCCAGGCTAGAGTGTAGTATCACGATCTCAGCTCACTGCAACCTCTGCCTCCTGGGTTCAAGTGATTCTGCCTCAGTCTCCCAACTAGCTGGGATTACAGGCATCTGCCACTCTGCCTGGCTAATTTTGTATTGTTAGTACAGATGGGGTTTCACCATTGTGGACAGGCTGGTCTCAAACTTCTGACCTCATGATCCACCCGCCTCGGCCTCCCAGAATGCTGGGATTACAGGCGTGAGCCACGGCACCCAGCCAATTTCCAATGTCTTTAAAAGTTTAAAATTCCTTTTATCAATCTATAAGGAATAAAGAACAACAGAAAAAGCACTATTGCAGTTAAACAGAATAGATTTCCATATTCCTTTTGAGACAGCCAAATTCTGTTTGATGGTTGAAGTAGGAAGTACAACAAGATCTGATTGGTTCTTAGTATATGTAGAATAAAACTTGAAGACTATACTATAAATGGCATATATTAATAGGACTTTATTGACCATGCCATTGACAGAGCTGGGCACTCAGGCACTCACCACTGTTCAGGGAACATATCACCCATGAATGTATGAATTAATAAATTAGTGAGATATCCTAGCATGGGGTACATATTGTCCTTATATTCTAAATAGACAGGATCTGAACATCACCTCATGGGGCAGTAGGTTACTTTGATCTCAAATGACATTTTTTCTTCTCTTAAAAAATATCTCCCTTTGAATGCAGTGTTTTCCAGATGTTACAAACTGTGCTAACACCACCAATGGAATTTTGTCACATCCACTTCCTGGTTATTAAATGCGTCCGTCCCCAGGTCAAAGGACTCAGAGCAGCCCAGGAATCATCTCTTGCATCTTCTTTACTCTACCTTGAGAAAGTTGACAGAGAGATGAATTTAGAGAGAAATGAAAAGGGCATTGTGGGTCCACCTAGTAAACCACTGAAGGCATCCAACAAGGATGCAGAGTGACAGGGCCAATTTTGCATGTGGGAACATGTGCAGATACCATGGCTAAAATCCAGAAATAAACCATCACATCCCAAGAGGAAATCCTGTGCAGAGATTCTACAGAACACAGTTGAAAAGGTCATGTAATGCGGACAACAGGAAAGCTGCCCATTTGAGTAAATTATGGTGAACCATGAGTCTACAACAGCACAGAGTTGCCTAAGCAGAAGGAGGCATTTGGTCAACCCATGCAGCTCTGTTGGGGTAGGATCATAAATTTAACTCTACATAAATAACTGCAAAGATGCAACATGTAAATGATAGTGAAGGTGAGTGTTCAATTCTGCCTAAACTTGTCAGAGTAGTGTTGAGTTGTAATACAACTCACTGAGCTGATGAAAGTTACTGAGGCAACAGAGGAGAAAAGCCTCATGAAAAATCTCAGGGAGGATATAAGGAGAAAACAAGTGAAAGTATGGAAAGTGTGACCTCTGGAGAGAGTATTCTGGCTAAGAATGTGCCTCCAGGAGGAAGGCACAAACATGCTGGCAGATGGGAGACCGTAGGACCTGCAGTCAAAGAGAAACTAAAGTGGGTGTATGATTTCCAGACAGCCTGAGGACCCAACTAGTGGTAAATCCTTCCCCTTGACATCTGCTTCTCATTTTAATGAAGGCTTAAGGCACTGACATGAACCACTTCACTATTTTCAGTGCTCCTGTCTCCTTCCTGCCCCCATGGACCTGTGAGAGGTCTTCAAGACACTTCTGTTCCTGAATTACAACAAATTTGTGTAATTTCAGGGTGTAAAGGTGACATGCAGCATCTCATTGAAGCAAATGTATCTTTCCCCAATCAGTCTCAAATCTGAATGGCTTCAGATATGGAGTTCCCAGTCAGTTATCTCAGAGCCCTGTCTGCTCCCCTGGAAGGCACCCACTCTTCACTCCAGTCAAGCTGGACTCCCTGTTCCCTCTCTGTTTTATGAGGCACAGGTGTTTTCTCCAGGAACCAGCAATGTCTATTCTAGCAATCTATCCCAAACATACATTTCAAAAAGACAAAAAGGCAGAAGAACAAGGTCATTCCTGGAAAAACAATTTGTAACAGGACAAGACTATAAGTAAGACAAATGTCCACTAATAGGGGATTGATTGAATAATCTAAGGTACATCTACATCCTAGAGTACAATGCACATATACCAAGCAAGGAGGACTCTCTCTACTACCATGTAATGATTTTCACGATATACTATTAAGTGAAAGAAGCAGGGCACAGAAAAATGTATGGAGCTGTTGCTGTTCAAGATGGTAGGCACTGACCACATGTGGTTATTTAAACAAGGTATTTTAAATATAATATATTTTATTTTAGATAAAACTAAAAATTTAGTTCCTCAGTTGCATTCAGCACATTTCAGATATTCAATACCACAGGTAGCTAGTAGCTACTGTGTTTGACAGTGTAGATACAGAATATGTTAATCTCTACAGAAATTCTATTGGACTTCACTGATGTAGAATATGCCACCTATGAAATAGGAGATGTCTAATATAAACATTATATTTGGTTATATTTTATAAATTTGAATGTTAAAACAAAAATTGATCAATAGCCTGGGCAATATAGCAAGACCTCCTCTCTACTAAAAATAAAATTTAAAAAAAAAAGCTGGGTTTGGTGACACATGCCTGTGATCCCAGCTACTGCAAAGGCTGAAGTGGAAGAATTATTTGAGCCCAGGGAGTGGAGAAGCTGCAGTGAGCTGTGATCATGCCACTGGATTCTGGCCTGAGTGACAGAATTGAGACCCTGTCTC